>NC_061870.1:11187030-11412422 GCF_907164915.1 Impatiens glandulifera
TTTGTTTATTTGAGGATTTATAAAATTTCTGGAATTTAATTAATTCGGAAATCTATTGATACAATTTTTTTTTCCGAACTAATTATTTTTTGGGAAGAATGTTAATTTTATCTACAAAGTTGGAACGAGGTGTCAAATTTGTTTATAAAGTCGCAAAATTTTAATTATTTTTTTTACTTCACCAAAAATAGTAGCGTCGTCGACCTCTTCCTCTTCACCAGCAGTAGCCGCCTCTTCACCAATAGTCGTCGTCTCGTAGATTTTTTGGGCCCTCTCTATTCCAAAGTCACCTCATGGACATTAAATTAAGGCTTGGTCGTGACGATTTAGTATAGTTACAAAAGAAGCATCTTCCTTATGTTTTGCAAATATAGAATCTAACAGTTTTAAATTCATCAAACATACCCGATATGCGAAAAGATGACGAAGTTTATGTAGGAATTGTTAATAAAGGGAAGAATGTTGTTTCCTGTGACGGTGAAAATCAAGGGGCGGACAGTTCTTCATTGACTTCGGAAAGTTGTTAAGGTTCAGCCAAGATTTTCATAACCGCAACTACCACCAACTGTATCGGCAATATACGAATCAATTTGTCGATTGTATGGACCGAATAATGACTTGACTATATTTCACCGTTCATAGTATCAGACCCACCACCTGTTTAGCCAAAGGATCATAAAGAGGAAATTGTGAAGAATAAAAGGTAGCACAATTCGAACATTGACATTGCCTCTCAAAGTCTAAATGATGTTGAAGAAGAATAAGGAGGAAGAAGAAGAAATATGTCTGAGGCTAAAGATGAATCTAGGGAACAGGCGGCGGTTGAAGAGGAAGGAGGAAGTCTCTAGTGGAACTGAACCGTATAGAGAGACAGTCGTCGGAGATATCGTTAGAAGAATTCGTGTAGAGAGGCAGTCGTTGGAGATATTGTCGAAAGAATTCGTGTAGAGAAGTAGTATTAGGAGATACTTGCTGGTGAAAAGGTCGGCGACGGCTGGCTGCTGAGTGAGGAATGGAAGTAAGTTAAGTCTCTAAAAAAGACAAAAATAATTTTATTTATTTATTAAGTTTAAGTTTGTTTGAAATGAACAAAAAAAACTATTTAAATATATATATATATACGTGGATGTCACGTGGATACAAATTTAACCTCGTTAGATGGCTTCCATTATCTTATTTATTTTTGACACTTTTGACTATTTTATATATAAAAATAGAATTCTATGACTTTATAAATAAATTTGACACCTCATTCCAATTTTTTAGATAAAATTGACATTCTTACCATTATATAACATAAATAATCGTGTACGATTTTGAATTGCATAGCTAAACCTATTTTGTGGATTAAATCGATCTCGTAAAATAAATTGGACTCAATAATCAAATCTAATAACTTACCAATTACTTGAATCTCGAGTGAGACGAGGAAACAAATGGTATATATTTGATTAAAAATTCGTTTTTTTCTTTTCTTTTTCGATTAAAAATAATTTTTTCGACTAATGATTCGCGACATAATTTTTCTCGCAAAATTAGAAAAAGTCAAATTAGTGTAATAAAACTATTGAATCAAAGATTTTTTTAATTGAGATCGATACTTATTACACGTGAGAAGGGAAATCAATGTTATGTCTCACGTGTTTGTCAAGATTGACCGTCTCTATTAATATGTCTGGGCTATTTGTTAGAAATGTTTTGACATAATTTTTTTAATGTTTATCTGTGTTAAATAGTCTACCTATGTCATATCCTAAGTCTAAGGATGACATAGAAGAACAAATAAAATCCCAAATAAAAAAGGGTCGTTTATGGCCACACTAATTGATTGTACATCAATAAAAAGACCTATTTTATTAAAATTTATAGGTAAATAAACGTACATAAACACACTAGTAGAAATAAGGGTTTCTGTAATGAAATTCAGTAACGGCTGTATACAGCTGTTACAAATATATTTATATTAGTAACGACACTATACTATCGTTACTGATATAAATATATATGTAACGGTTGTATATAACTGTTACTGATGTCTGATTTCAGTAATGGCTCTTGGTTTAAGGTATCGTTACAGATACCCTATTTAAAAAATGAATGGAAGAAGACATATTTGTAACGGTTCTATGAGTCCACCGTTACAAATAACTGAACTAATCTGTAACAGCATTTATGTATCACCGTTACAGATACCCCATTAAAAAAACGAATGAAAGGAGACATATTTGTAACGGTTCTATGAGTCCACCGTTACAAATAACTGGACTTATCTGTAACGACATTTATGTATCACCGTTACAGATACCCCATTAAAAAAACGAATGAAATGAGACATATTTGTAACGGTTCTATGAGTCCACCGTTACAAATAAGTGAACTTATCTGTAACGACATTTACGTATCACCGTTACAAATAACCCATTAAAAAAACGAATGAAAGGAGACATATTTGTAACAGTTTTATGAGTCCACCGTTACAAATAATTAAACTTATCTGTAACGGCATTTATGTATCACCGTTACAAATAACTAAATAACTGAACTTATCGTAACGACATTTATGTATCACCGTTACAAATAGCCCATTTGGCACACGACTTCTTTTTCCTTTCCTCTTTCTTTCTTTCTCTCTCTTCTCCCTCCGCCGTTCCTGCGACTCCGTTACAGTGACTTCTTCAATCGATCCAAGTTCTTATATCTCTTCTTTCTTCGATGCAAGTTCTTCAAATCGCACATTCTTTAATCAGTTCTTCAAATCGCACATTCTTTTTACAGGTTTGTCGGTGCCACCAGTTCTTCGTCGCTGTCGTCAGTTCTTCGCCGCTGCCGTCAGTTCTTCGCCGCTGCCGCCAGTTCTTTTACAGGTTAGTTCTTCGCCGATTGAGAATACAAGTTTTTGATAGGTTTTTTTTTTATAGTTTTTTGATAGGTTTGCTGATTGTGAGGAAGGCTTTTTTTTTATTGTTTTTGATAGACTCTTTTTTTGATAGGAATTTAACCAATGTATGAAGAGGATTTTGATAGGTTTGCAATTAGTTTCTGGTTACTGTCCCATTGATAGGTTTCCAATTAGAATTCTGATTACTGTCCCATTGATAGGTTAATTTAGTCTTCATTTGCAAAACCCTAAACATTGTATATGTAGATTCAATATTGAAGGGCTTCTTGAATCTGTATTGTGTTAGCATATGAGTACATGTGCATTGCTGCAGTTTTTGTTGAATCTGTATTGTGAATATTAGGTTGTTTTCAGTCCATTTGTTGCTGCAGTTTTTGTCTTTCCTATTTTGATAGATAGTTTTGATGATGACTCCTTTCCATTTGGCCTCTTAGGTTAGACCCTTGAAGGGTTAATTACACTCTATTTTGGTTGTTGCTAATTTGGACATAATCAGTTTCAGCTAAGTAGTAACAATCTCTTCTTTGTACAACTATCTTGCTAACATTCAATAATTAGTCTTGTTGATTTTGGATTATCTTATTCTTGCATTACTCCATTCTAGATGAAATGAGACTTGATTGATGTGGATTATTTGGATTAGTTTAAACTTAATTCATCTTAAATGTGACAAACTTTTGTATAGGCTATTATGTTTGATAATTGTATTCAACAAATAATTTAAAGCATTATTTTGAGTTACATTTTACATGTTGATGCTGCTTTCACTTGTTGTATATGTAGATCATTCATTCTACTACTCTAAAACTTTGCATTTTTTCATTTAACTTATAAGAGATGTGTTTAATAATTCAAGAAATTATATCATGACCAAGTAATTAATTAATTAATACCATTAATTCTAAGACATAATAGCTAGCTAGGTAATATACCATTATTGGGCCGGCCTGACCAGGTGGAAGTTATGAAATAAAAAAACCGATCGGTCCTCATGTCATGATCAATTATATATATATATGGTGTACGTACCTAAAAGGTAATATATATATATATATATATATATATATATATATATAAATAAGATATTTTGCTAATTAATTAATTACAAAACTAATTAAAGCATTCAAATTAAAGACTAACTGTAGTAGTAGAATTTGACACAAACGATCAAACTAATTACGTAATAAATCTTATATGCTCTAGCTATTCATGAATCAAACATCACATTATAGTCTTTTAATTTTTATATATTTTCTTCTTTGAAGTTTAAAGACTCTCTGAAGTTGATTGAAGTTGTTGTTGTTTCTACCTCCGCTGTCTTTCGTCGATATACAAGTTAGTCTTCAAACTCTATTAATTAGATTAATTGATGAGTTTGATTAATGGATTATATGTATGTTATTGTATTATTGGATTATTTGCATGTTAGGTTATTGAATTGTATGTTAGGTTATTGAAATGTATGTTAGGTTATTGAATTGTATGTTGATTAGGTTATGATATGATTATTTGTATGTTAGGTTATTGAATTGTATGTTGATTAGGTTATGATATGATTATTTGTATGTTAGGTTATTGAATTGTATTTTAGGTTATTGAATTGTATGTTGATTATGGTCGAGGCATATTGGGAGTGTCATTTGGGACTCCAATGCAGTACCGCACAGGACCCTACGTTGGACAGACCTGAGCTCCACCCAGATGGACCACATATGGCGGGCTATCACGGTAAGTTATTCATTTTAATGTATTAATCACAATCTATAATTGTATTTAAAGATTAAATTGTTCTTTTTTAGGATCATATCGAGTCTACAAAGGGGAACATCGACACCTATCGTCGTCAAGGGATACATCACGCAAAACAACTTTGGGATAGGTGGAGATGTCATTGGAACACTTTGTACGTTAAGCCCTTTGAAAATAATGTGGCTGTGATTCGGGCTAATCCCCCCCGGAGATCGCACTTAGTGATTGGCATTATTTTCTAGAGCGTCGCTTCTTCACTCCGGAGTTCAAGGTAAGTTATTATTTTTTAACGAACTCTTACTTTAATAATCTATTAAACAAAAAACTATTCAAAATTTCAGAAAACAAGTATTTCAAATACGAGTAATAGGGCGAATGTCGTGTACAAGAATCATGCGGGTAGCATCTCTTTTTCACAAGTCGAGAGGCAGCTGGTGCGTTTTCTCAATTCATAAAAAGTTTTGAATGTTTTTTGGTTTTATTATAATGTGTATAATTGAATTTGTACAGGAGAGGACTACTGGACAATCGCCTAATTTCGCTGACTTATTTCTCCACACACATACTAAGAAACCAAGTCTACAGGATCCAAATCCGGAGATCCCCGATATTATTATTGAGAAAGTGGTAAGTGTGGTTTATTTTATATGTTTAATTTGTGTTTGTACTAATCCAAAACTAATTGTGTTTGTAGTCTGCGTTGTGCACTACTATAGAAGAAGATCCGAGTAGAAATGAACTGTAGTTGACAGAGTACGCTTTCGGGTCTCAAGGACATGGTAGAGTTGTAGGTATGAGGGCAAGCGTACGACCGACATCGTTTAGAGCAGATGCTCGGGGTTCTTCGAGCAGTCATCGTCGCACAGACACTCACAATTACGCGATGACAACCAAGTTCTACAAGAAGAAATGCGCAAAATGCGAGAGGAACGTGAATTGGAGATGAGGAAGTTACGAGAGGAGCGTGAAGCAGAGAAGATAGAGCTGCGAGAGGAGATTGAGGCTCAGAGACGACTGTCGTGTGAAGAGATTGAGGTTGAGAGACAAATGTCACGTAAAGTTATTGAGGCTGAGAGACAACGTTGCGAGGCTGAGAGACTGCGTTCTGAGGCTGAACGTGAACAATATAGGGAAGAAATGCTTCAGATGAAGAATCAGATGGCAATGATGTTATCTATGTTTCCCGGTGGCCTTCCTCCCCTTCCTCCACCTCCTACTTAATTGTGGGTATTTTGTGTATTTTGGGTGTTTTGAATTATGATATTTAGATATTTATAATTATGATATTTGGGTATTTTGAATTAATGAGATTTTTGGGTATTTTGAATTATAAAATTTGCCTATTTTCGGATTACAGGTATTAATAATAATAATTAAAATAATAAATGAAATATTAAAAATTTCTGTAACGGTTTTATCTTAATCAGTAACGGTTCTTCTATTTCAATACCGTTAGATAAAATAATCAGTAACGGTTCTTCCTTCATAGTGCCGTTACAGATAATATAATTAGTAACGGTTATTCCTTCATAGTTCCCTTACAGATAACATAATCAGTAACGGGTTTTCCTTCATAGTGCCCTTATAGAAAACATAATCAGTAACGGTTCTTCCTTCATAGTGTCGTTACAAATAATATAATCAGTAACGGTTCTTTCTTCACGTTACAGATAAAATAATCAGTAACGGTTCTTCCTTGATAGTGTCGTTACAAATAACATAATCAGTAACGGTTATTCCATTATAGTGCTGTTACAAATAGCGTAACATTAACGGTTATTCAAGTATAGTGCCGTTACAGATGAGTATAACAGTAACGATATTAATGTCGTTAAAGATATGATTATCAGTAACGGTGTTGAATAACTGTTACTGATAATTCGTAAGTATCTGTAACGTGTGTGTCTGTAACGAGTCGTAACGGCGTTTTGTGCCCTTACTGAAGATCAATAGTAACGGCTTATAGGGCTTTCTGTAACGGCGTTAGTTCTTACTGATGCCTATTTTTTACTAGTGACAAGAGATAAATACATTAATCAAAGCAAGCATGAAAATATCCAAATAATGAAGAATATAGCCAAATGATTAAAAAATGAAGGAATTATATTTAGTAGTCACAAATAAATATGTGAACACAACAAAACAAATCTTGTATTTTTTGGAATTTAAAGAAAATAGTTATAACCCAAATAAATATATGAAATGTTAAAATGACCAAATAGGTCCTAGGGATTTGTTTTTTTATTAAAAAAATTGTTTTTGATTATTATTATAATTTTTAAATAAGTAAAATATGAAAAAGTAAAAAATACGGAAAATAAACATAAAATTACAAAACTAATAATCAAATAGGGCTTAAAGAAAATGGACTAGGCTCGGCAAGTTGATAATTCGCGGGCCAAGCGTTGAGTCTTGGGGGGGCGGGAATGGTCGCTGTCCGAAATCAATCTAGGCTAGGTCCTCGGTTAGGGAAACGAATGTAGTTCGAAGCCACGGTCAGGTGAAGATCTTCGGTCGGGGTGAAGATCCTCAGTTGCAAGCACAGTCGGATGTTGAAGGTCGTCGGTCGCGCACAGGTTTCTTCAGTCGAGAAGGAATCCACGCGATCGGATGCTAAAGGCCATCAATCGTGTGCGTAGTTTCCTTGGTCGAATGGCTGAAGAACACGGTCAGATACTACAGTCTCTCGCAAATGTGATTATCGGTCAAAAACAGCACTAGAGGTTTCAACCTTTGTTCACGATGTAGGTCGTGACTGGTTTTCTAGTCGAAAACCAGGCCAAACCGGACTCTCGATCGGACGGACGTTCTAACATCAAGAACACCAAAATGCAAAAACGTAATCTCACCCTAAAACCAAATCTAAAGTTACAGAATTGTCTCATAATATTATTAGAACATACACTACAAAAAAAACTGTGAAATTGCAATATATATATATATATAACATTTACTTTTTTTAATATAAATTTTTAAGAACTGTAAATCACATTGCAATAAAATTTTGAAATATTGCAAATCTTTCAATTATATAAAACGTATTTTTACGAAAAATATAATCTGGAAAATATATATTGCAAAACATATCACTAGAAATGGAAAAATTGAATATTTTTTTTAAAATTTATATTAATATATCCCTACAACTAAACTAGTAATAAGGAAGCTACGGAATAATGTTGATAATATCACTAACATATATTCACGTCAATGTTTGCAATAAAATATATTTTCATTAATTATTGAAACAAATATTATATAAACTAGTAAAATACCCTACGTTGTACGGGAAAAAATATAAATGAAATTTTTATATGATATTTAATTCAATATGTTTATATATAATGAAAGAAAATAATTATATAAAATTAATAATAAAATAATATATATATATATATATATTAAAAGAAAATATATATACATATATGAACTTACAATATTTTAATTTTTTATAAACGAACTTATATGAACTAAATATTCTTATATAAATATAAACATGAACTTACACTATTTTAATTTATTTATTAATTTTATAAGTTTTGTTCTTTTTAATGTTAAAAAATGAAATTTTTTAATGTAAATTTAATGGTGTTCTGCAAAATGTGTTCATAATAATCATTAAGAGATACTAAATCGTTGGAATAAGCTAAATTTAATCTCTTCAACAAAAACGGTGTCGCCCTCCTTTACACCAAGTTTAGACAAAGACTTCTATACCCACCTGCTTCTAAGATGTGCTGAAATCTTCTTTTTAAATCTATGTAATTGTAATGAAAAGTTATCAGTTATGTTTACATGTTGTGTAGATGAAAGTTAAGATTTTAATTCCATTTAGGCCATCTGGTCTAGATCGTCCATTAGAGTCATTCCATGTCATCTTCATCTGCAAAATGTGTTTTCATAACTCAATCATTAAGAAGATACAAAATCGTTGGAAGAAGAAAAACCTAAATTTAACCTCTCCAACAAAAATGGTGTCACCTCCTTTACACCAACATTTAGATAGAGACTTATATACTTCACATACTTCCAATACGTGTTGAAATCTGATGCAACTAAAATTATTTCATAACACACTCTTCAAAATTAACTGCATTATAATTGTCACTTTATTCTCGTCACTATATTTAACCCAAATACATTTCTCTCTTGTATCAAAATCTTCTTTCGGAATCTATGCAACTGTAATGAAAAGTGGTCAGTTATACAATTATCAATTCAAGTTTAGTAATGAAAAGAGAATCCAACATAAAAAATAAAGGGTTTATATTTTGTATCATCATCACAACCAAAAATATGTTTATAAGTTCATTCATAAACACTTTTGCATTATACTTCTGAAAAAATGTTAATAAATTTATGGATACAAAAAGATGTATTTGGCTGAGATACAATGAAAATTGAAACCTCCCACTCTGAAAGAGAGTAATATTTGAAAACAAATTTGTATCTAAACATTAATATGATACTTCAAATATTCTAGAGACATTAAGATTTCTTTTAAAAAAAGGTAAGACCTTGATTTATATTGTTTTTCTTTGAGCCAATATGAGTTTATAAGCTGCATATATCACTTTTAGGGTACCATTTCCCGTGACAACACCCATACAAAAACATTTGATACCACATCCTTCAAAATTTCCTTGAATGATACTCATTTTTCATGTGCTTCTGGAAGATCCATTTTGTTATAAACTACCAAACATGTTTCTGAATCTAAGTAACTGAAATGAAAAGTGGTCAGTTATATAATTATCAATTCATGTTTAGTAATGAAAAGAGAATCTAACATAAAAAAAAATAAAGAGTTTATGCTTTGTATCATCACAAACAAAAATATGTTTATAGGTTCATTCATAAATAAGTGTGCAATATACTTCTGAAAAACTGCTAATAAATTTATAGATACAGAAAGATGTCCCTAGATGAGATACAATTAAAATTGATACATCCCACTCTAAAAGACTCAGCAATATTTGGAAACAATTTTGTATCTAAACATTAATATAATATTTTAAATATACTAGAGATAATAAGATTTCTTTTAAATAAAGGGTAAGAACTTTATTTATACTGTCTTCTCTTTGAGCCAGTATGAGTTCATAAGTTGCAGGTATCACTTTGTGGGTACCCTTTCCAGTGGCAGCACTAATAAAAAAACATATAATGTCACGTCCTTTAATATTTACTTGAATGATGCTCATTTCTCATATGCTTTTGGAAGATTAATTTATTTATAATCTACCCAACATGGTTTTTCAGAAAGCACTGGAATAAACAATTATATTTCAAGTCGAATTAAATCATATTCGTATTCTGGCTATTTAGATGAACCATCAATAGCTTGTACCTGGTTTTCATAATGGTTATAAATAAGCAGTATCACAGTATGATTACATTAATGAATATATAGTTTCATTTTACCAAAACAAAACATCTTTCTGTGTGACTAAGAAATTCATGGATTAAACCAAAACCTTGGTGAGCTCCCTCGAGTAAACCTAGCAAATCTGTGACAACCATTGTTATGTCATAATCGAATTAAACAATGCCTAGAGTTGGAAGTAAAGTGGTGAATTTTTATATAATCTCATATTTAACCCTAGATTCAATTATAAAAAAAAATTAAAATTGGCACAAACTTTAAGCAATTAGGAAGAATAAAATTTATTTAGACAACTTTTAGAAATCAAAAGTTGAGAAAATGGTGGAAGGTGCACTCTCCTTTGAAAATTATATAAAAGTTTTATTTATTAAAGGAGATGAGAAAGTAAGAACCTCTCTTTGTCATTTCGTCGAACACTTGGTATCCTACAACTATCACGTCACTCCTCCGATTCTTCTCATCTCTCCTCTTCATCGTCGTCTTAATCGCCACTATCGTCTCATCGGGGGAAGAAGACGATCCACTCACCATCTACGATGTCCTGCAACAGAACAATTTTCTAGTAAGTCGTCTACCAAAAAGTGTAACGGAATACAAGATCAATCGAAACTCAGGAAAATCAATATGTACCTTAAGGATACCTGTAGTTACAGCGTGAAAGGTTAGTAGAAGACGACTCGATGAACGCCACATCCTCATGTGCATCAATCTCACCTTCTCTTACAACCGACTTCTATATTACTTCTTTATCTAATAAAGCTTGGATTGAGTTAAACATTAAAAATAATTGGAGCCCCGCAAACTCTATCAAATAATATAAAGAGAAAATAAAATATAAATTAATTATTAAATTTATAAAAGAAAATAAAAAATATTAATTAGGAAGAAAAAATTAATATATATAAAAACGGAAAGAAAGAGAAATTAGTAATTATGAAATAAGAGTTAAATTAGTAATTATTATAAAAGAAAATAAAATTAGGAAAGTAAATTAATATATATAAATTTTAGGTGAGAGAAATGTTATTTGTTTTTAAAATATTTAATTTTAAATAAATTAAAATATATATAATTTTTTTTTATTAAAAAAAATATAAAATTTATTTGTGTGAAAATATAAAAAAAAATTATATTTATATAAAATTATTGATAAATGAGAATTATTGTTATTATTATTATTATTATTATGTATATTATAAATATTTTTACATAAAAATAAATAGATATTTAATATGAAATATAAAATTATTAATAAGGTAATATATATTTTATGTAATTTGTGTGAAAAATAATATATTTATATGAGAGAAAATAAAATAAAAATAAAATAAGAAAGAGAAATTAATAATTATGGTAAGAGAAATAAATTAGTATATATATATATATGATGAGGGAGAAAATAAAAAAATATTAATTAGGAAGAAAAAATTAATATATATATATATATATATATATATATATATATATATATATATATATATATATATATATATATATATATATTAAAGGAAAGAAAAAAAATTAGTATATATGAAATAAGTGTTAAATTAGTAATTATTATAAAAGTGAATTTTGAGAATTATTATTAGTAGGTATATATTTGTAGAATACCTTAGGTTATAAGGGAAAAATATAAATAATTTTTTTATAAAATATTTAATTTAATAAAATAAAATATATTTATATAAAGAGGAAATATATAATATAAATATATAATTAATTATTAGTAATTGTTTCATAATATAAGTAAATTTTACGAAAATAAATAAATATATAAACGATCAAATTCCTGAAAAAAATATAATAATTATTAATTTATCTCTCATTTTTTTAATTACTAATTTCTTTTTTCTATCAATTTTTTAAGATAATATGAAAAAAAATATATAAATGTGAAGAGAGAAAGTAAAAAAAAAAAATATTTATTAAAGATACAAACTTAATATTAAGTGTGTAAATTTATATATATTATTTTTTTCTTCCTAACTAATATTTATATTTATATATATATATATATATATATATATAAATTTGGTAATTCTAATAATTAATTTATATTTTATTTTCTATTTCATCATATATATATATATATATATATATATATATATATATATATATATATATTTATTTATTTATTTATATATATATATATATAAATATTATATTTTATCATTAATTTTATAATAATACAAAAAAATCATATTGTCTTATAAATAAATTTTATATTTTTTTTTTAAAAAAAAATAAAAAATTATTTAAAAAATAAAATTTTACAAACCAATATTAAACTAACTCAGTTCATATATGCTTACCATATTTCTACACATTTTATAATAATTTATCTCTACAATCATAATTACCTATACATAATTACTAATTTATTCCTCTTACTATAATTATTAATTTAACTTTCCTAATTAAATTTTATTTTATTTTATTAATTTTTCTTTCTTAATTATATTTTTTTATTATTATATCTTTTATATATATTATTTTTATTCATTAATTTTATATAAACTTATATTTAATATTAAATATTTTTCTATATATATAAATATTTATGATATAATAATAATAATATATATAATGACGTTTAATATAATTTATTAAACTCACACTAAAATTACAAATTTCTCATTCTTAAATATTAAATATTCATTCCTTTTTCATATTAATAATATATATTTCCTAATTAATTTCTTTTTTTATTTTCTCTCTTAATATATATATATATATATATATATATATATATGAGGAGGGATAGTGAGAGTAAAGAGAGAAAATTGAGAAATTATTTGATTTTCTCAGCATTATGATTATGGCAAATCATTCCCTAACCATATTTCATCACCAAATTCCCTCACTTAATCATTTCTCTCTATATATATTATAATTTATCATTAATTTTATATAAATACAATTTTTTATCATATTGTCCCATAAATAAATTTTATATTTTTTTTTAGTTTATTTAAAAAATAAACGTTTTAAAATCAAATAGCATTTCTCTCACCTAAAAAGAGTTAGGTTAATATATTATTATATTAAATTAAAAAGAGTTAAAATAATGTTTTATATAATAAATATGGAAAAAATATAAAAAAAAATATATTTTAATCAAAATAAAAAAAATTATTTTAAAATAAATTTAATAAATATGGAGACTAATTTTTTAATCGGGTTACATTTATTATTATATAGCCCATTTTTTTATTAATTATTAAAAAAATGGTAACACTTACTTTTATCATCCTAAATTTTTTTCAAGCCCACCCCAGTTCGAAATCTTGGATCCGTCCGTGAGTGAATATATATATATGGAAATAAAAAAAAAACAATTAATTAATAAAGATAAATAAAGAGAGAATAAGAAA
Organism: Impatiens glandulifera; assembly: GCF_907164915.1. Lineage (NCBI taxonomy): Eukaryota > Viridiplantae > Streptophyta > Magnoliopsida > Ericales > Balsaminaceae > Impatiens > Impatiens glandulifera. Next base: position 11,200,439 of record NC_061870.1, read on the forward strand.
AATAAATTACCTATAGAGCATGTTGCACGTTGTACATCTCCAACATTTAAAATTAAGTGTCATTATATTTTATCATTAATGTTATATAAATACAAATTTTTATCATATTGTTCCATAAATAAAATTTATATTTTTTTAAATAAAATAATAAATTATCTATATTTTAGTATATTTAAAAAATAAATATTTTAAAATCAAATAGCATTTCTCTAACAGAAAAAAAAACAATCGGGTTACATTTATTATATAGCCCATTTTTTTTATTAAATAGTGAGACTCATTAATATAATTGATGAAAAATATATATTTTATATATATATATATATATATATATATATATATATATATTTATGGTAAAAAAAGAAAAATAACTAATTAATAAAAATAAATGAAGAAAGAATAAGAAAATTAAATTATAGATGTGTATTATTTTGGAGAGATTGTACACCTCCAACATTTAAAATTAAGCGTTATTAAATATATATATAAAAATTAATATTAAAAAAATTAATATTAAACGGTTCTCTCCTATAATAATATATATATATATATATATATATATATATATATATATATATATATATATAATTTTATCATTAGTTTTATATAAATACAAATTTTTTATAGTATTGTTCCCATAAATAATTTTATACTTAATTTTTTAGTTAGTTACATTTATTATTTTATAGCCCGTTTTTTTAACAAACAGTGAGTAGAATTTATGAAAAATATATATATTTTATATGATTAGCGTGAATACATGAACGAATCTATGTATGGGCTCGGGTGGGCTGAAGCCCACCCTGAAAAAAAATAATTTTAATGTAGAAATATGAAATTACCTTTAATTTTTTTAAAAAATTTAATATAATTCATTGTTTTTTATTTAATTATTAAAAAAACGGTAAAACTTTACTTTTATCACCCTAAATTTTTTTCAAGCCCACCCCAGTTCGAAATCCTGGGTCTTTAATTAATAAAGATAAATGAAGAGAGAATAAGAAAAATAAATTACTTATAGAGCATGTTTATCTATAGAGCATGTTGCACGTTGTACATCTCCAACCTTTAAAATTAAGTGTCATTATATTTTATCATTAATGTTATATAAATATAAATTTTTATCATATTGTTCCATAAATAAAATTTATATTTTTTTTAATAAAATAATAAATTATATATATTTTAATTTATTTAAAAAATAAATATTTTAAAATCAAATAGTATTTCTCTCACCTCACAAAAACAGTTATATTAATATATAATTATTTACATTTATTATTTTATAGTCATTTTTTTTAATAAATAGTGAGACTTATTAATAAAATTGATAAAAAAAAAATATATTTTATATGATTAATGTGAATATATATATGGTAAGAGAAAGAAAAACAATTAATTCATAAAAATAAATGAAGAGAATAAGAAATTAAATTACGATGTGGATTATTTTGGAGAGAGTGTTGTACACCTCCAACATTTAAAATTAAGCGTTATTGATCAAATTATATAAAATTTTAATTTGATCTAATATTCATTTACATTTTTTATTATTCATAATCAACCTCCACGGATATGACTTACACTAATAAGGTCTAAAAATCAACCATAGACTATATTACTAACTATTTTTTTTATTATTTATCATAAACAGACTATTTGTGAGTCTAACTGTTATAAAACAAAGTGCAGTTATAAATAATTATTTTAATTCTAAAGAGATGAAATAAAGAATTTTGTCATTACATGATATTTTGGATTATAAATCAAAGTTTCACATAATATATATCAAGAATAATGACAAACTTATTTAAAGTTATATGAAATTGAAAATAAATTGTAAGAAATTATAACTAAAAACAACTTTAAACAGTTTGAACCACAATGAGAAACTATGATTCAAGAAATAAGCTCTCAAACGAAACACATGTTAATTAGTTTTCTAATATATTATGCTCATACTTTGACTAAACTTTTCATATTATTATATAAGCTTTAGAGTGTCGTTATTGAGAGTTACCACGTGGTCGAAAGAGGGAGTGAAATCGCCTTCGAAATCCATCAACTCCAGTTCGAAATTGGCAACGGTCAGAGGTTAGATTTAATAAAAAAGGCCAATGAGACCATCCTCTAGTTAACATTGCATCCCTTTAACCGTAAAAGATAAATAGTTTGGGTTCGTAAGATATATGCAAATTATTTTTTTGAAAAAAAGAAGGAATAGAAATCTTACCGTAGGTCGAGGAGAGAGTGAAATTGTCTTTAAAATTCATCCGCTCCAGTTCGAAATCATCAACGTTGAAGCTGTCACTCAGCGTCTGCGGATCAAAGATCGTTCATCTAGTGCATGATAGTGTCTAGCCCGTCCAAAATCCTAATTAAAAACATGAATAGGTGAGAAACGGAAAAGTAAAAAAGGAATATGTGAGAGAAAGAAAATTTCACAAATATTATTTTGTCATTACATGATATATTATTTTTCTCTTATTTATGTTTAATGCTCATTAATTTATCGTTTTTCTTATTTATGTCTAATTTTTTATTTATTAAATTGAACGTTTTTTATATTAAGATAAAATAATAAAAATAATAATTAGGAAAGAGAAATTAGTAAAATAAAATAAAAATAAATTAGTAAAGATAAATTAATAATTATGGTAATTATGATACGAGAGAAACAGTTATAAAATGTTTTAAAAAATATAATAAGTCTCTGTGAGATGTGGTGAGAGCGTGAATGTCACCCTACATTTATTTTATTAAGCATTATTATATATATATATATAGATAAGACTGCTGAGTATTTAAAATTAAATTCTGAAATAACTGGACTAATATTAATAAGAAAATTTGTAATATATATTGTATTAACACAAATAAATAATCTATTAGTAATTGATACTGCAATTCTATTATATTGTATTACTACAAACTAAATTACAATTTTATATAATAGTTTTGTAAATATTTTTTAAAATATTCGTAATATAATAGTATTAAGTTATGAACTAATTCTTATATATAATCTCTTCGCAACTACTTCTGTAATTGTATAATCTGATATTATTGCAAACTACATTGCATTAATATTTATTAGTTTTGAAAATATCGTTTGGCACTTTTATAATATACTAGCATTACATTTTTCATTAAACTATATATATAATCTTTTCGCAAAGAGTTCTGCAATTGTATGATATAATATTATTTTAAACTATATGGAAATAATATTTAATAATTTTGAAAACATCTATTACTAATCTATTAGGGTTTGCATTAACAATTATAGATAAATTTTTATGATTATAATGTGCATTAAACTATATGAATTTGTACATAAAACATAATTTTAAAATATTAATAAATATTCAATAAAAAATTAATTGTGAGTCTTATTAAATTAAGTCTCCTTGGTTTTTCGTTTCACCATCAATTCAACCAATCATATATGTTTTCCACTCCCACACGCTATCATTACACTCACTTCATCGTTTCAAATTTTCATCCTTTCAACATAGCTTCCATATCTTAAACCTATTTCTATTTCTTCAACATATTTTATCTTCAACCTACTTCTCTCTCTATAAACTTTTTTTTCATCATTTCATCATGGTTTCAACCCGATCTACTCACAAAAAACTGCTTTCAAGGACTTTAAGCTCATCCACTTCTTGCTACGACTTAAGCTCCGACAATGAGAACGAAACGACACCTAAGATAGCACCAGGTATTTCCTCAGAATCCACTGAGTTCCAAACCGTTAAAGCGGAGCTTGCAGTAGCTATTTTAAAAATAGCAAACTTGGAAGCTTAGATGGAGGCTACGAATAGTTATCCCACCGAATGTCCCCTCAACTTTGATGAAATGTATAATCTTCTTGATGATATGCACACAATAAATAATACAACTATTAAGATTTTCAATGAGATGACCACGAAGGTATGTCATATATAGATCATTTGATTTTTATTAATTTTTTCGAGTTTTGATACTTATATTTTTGTTTTATTGATTAGATAAAATATGTTTTGTTGGTGGAGAATATTTTGATTGATTATATGATGAGTGCCATGGATGCAAAGAAGATTGATAGGAGCATAGAAAGCAAAAAAAGGAAGAAAAATTAATTAATGAACTTTCATTTCTTTTAAATGATATGTATGAAGTTTTTGAACACCTGTGTTTTAATTAAGTTTGGTATTTTTGATTATGAATATTTATGCTTTTTGATTATGACTATTTATGTTTAAAAGGTTATGGTTATGATTATTTATATTTGTTGTTTACATAATTTTTGAAAAGTTTATGATTATAGTTTATTCATTTAGTTTTGACTTTAAAAATTTTAATTATATATTCAATTTTATAACATTTTCACTTTTTTAGGCATATTTTCCATAGAAATTATTGTGAATAATATTGCTGATCAATGTCTAGTTCAGTTAAAAAGTTTGAACTCTCGGTTACAGTATGAATCTACAATAAAATTTGCATTAATCCAAGTTCATCGTTATATTACTATAATTTTTGCAATAACAATATGTTATAATTATTTTAGAACTTTTGCCCTGTATGAAATTGCAATAACCTTTGCATTGATTAACGTTTGTCAAATTGTTGTAATCTTTGCAATATTAATAATACGTTTAATTGCGAAATCTAGTGCAAATCAAATGGCATATTTAATCAATATTTTTCAGCTCTCGAGTAGAAATATCTTATTTTAGAGTGCAATGATCTTTGCACTAAAACTTATTCAACGCCATATTGCTTTAATGTTTGCAATATCAAAAATACTTATTATTGTGAAAATTAGTACATATCGAATTAGATATTTAGTAAAAAAAATTCAAATATCGGGTAGAAATCCTCTATTTGTAGTAAACTTTGTACTAAATTGTCTTCAACGCCGAATTGCTTGAATATTTGCAATATCGATAATACGTATTGTTGCGAAAACTAGTGCAAATCGAATGACATTTTTAGTATATATTTTTCATCTCATGTAAAAGTCCCCTATTTGAGAGTGCAGTAAGCTTTGCACTAAACCGTGTTCAACGCCGAATTACTTTAATGTTTGCAATATCGATAATACGTATTATTGCAAAAACCAGTACAAATTGAATGACATTTTTAGTAAATATTTTCAACTCTCGAGTAGAAATCCTCTATTTGAGAGTGCAGTAAACTTTGCACTAAACTATGTTCAACACCGAATTGCTTTAATCTTTGTAATATTGATAATTCGTATTATTGCGAAAATTAGTGCAGATCGAATATTATTTTTAGTAAATATTTTTCAACTCTCTGATATAATTCCGCTGTATAAAAGTGTAGTAACCTTTGCACTAAAACTGTGTTCATCGCCAAATTACGGTAATCTTTGCAATGTCGTTATTATATAATATTGCAAAACCTATTATGGATCTCTATTTCACGTTAAAACTAATTAAACTAGTAACAGTTTTAGCGTTAACAAAGTATTTAATATTTCTAACTACCACCAACTACCAATGTACTTGTGTACTTACTTCTTTCACTTCATTTTCTACATTTTACACACTTTAATATATCTATCTCTTTATCATTTATCTTCATTCTTTGATCAAGAACATCAAGTTCTTCAATATATTTCATTTAATATCAAGGTAAATATATGTCTCTATCTTCCATCTTCATCATTTATATATATATATATATATATATAAGTAGATAATATTCTTGTTTTCATGTATGTCTTCATGCTGTATCACATTTTTAGGGAATCTTTACCATTTGATAAACAAAGATCAAGATCTTGAATACATTTTATATATTTAACATATTATTCTCATCTTGTCTTTGATTATATATATCACATATTATTCTTATTTATGATTTTATATACAACATCATTTATATATTTAGATGAATACGTATTAATCTTATATTTGATTATATATATTACAGATTACAAAATGAGGGAGGATCGGATTTGGATGTACAATAATAAACCTGAATATATTGAAATATTTTTAAAATGTTTAGAAGAGTTCATTTTATTTTCCACAACTCTACCTGCTTATATGGATGGTGAAAAAATCAGGTGTCCTTGCCCAAAATGTTGTATTCAAAAGTTCATTACATCTAAATTATGCCATAATCATTTGCTAAGAAATGGATTCGTGAAAAATTATTATACGTGGGTTGCTCATGGGGAAATAATTAAAAATCAAAGGTATATAATTATCAACGTAAACGACCTTTGTTGGGTTACAATGAAAGATCAAATGTGTATTAGTCAATGATATATGACATGGCATCAAGTTATCAACCAAATGTGGGGAATGAAGCTTCTACCAATTTAAACACACATATTTTATCTCAAAGGTTCTGGAATGTATTGAACGTGATACATCAACCAATCTAGCATGGTCATCAAAGTGAGAGTAAACTATCAGCTACGGTAAAACAACTTCATATGAAATTAGAGAACAATTGGTCTAAGCGTGCTATAAATCAAAATCTGGACTAAATTAGGTCAATATTACCAAAAAATAATTGTTTGCCGGATAGTTTTTATAGCATGAAGAAATTGGTTGAAGATTTGGGTTTGCTCGTGATTAAAATCGATGTATGTAAAGATGGTTGCATTCTTTATTGAGGGTAGATTTGATAAACAATCATGCAAGTTTTGTAATCTTTCCAGATTCAAATACAATTCAGTTAAACCGAAGCCCATAAACAACTATTTTATTTACAACTTTCTCCCAAGTTGCAAAGGTTGTACGCATCAAATGTGATCGTCGCTCACATGACATGGCAAGGTGCTCATGTTAACAAACTTGGGATCATGTGTCATCCTTCTAATGGAGAGGCTTGGAAGATGTTTGATCATCATTATCCAATATTTTCACTCGAGCATAGATATGTTCGACTTGGCCTTTGTTCTGATAGATTTGCTCCTTTCGGATAGTTTTAATAATCATATTAATGTTGTCTAGTAATTCTAACCCCATATAATCTACCACTGAGTATGTGCATGAAGTCACCGTATATGTTTATTTCACTAATTATTCTTGAACCAAAAAGTCCACAAAGCAATATTGATATTTTCCTTCAACTATTGATAGAGGAGTTACAAATGTTGTGGAATATTGGTGTTCCTACCTATGATATTTCCCAGGATGAAACATTTAACATGAAGGTAATGTTGTTATGAAATATTAGTGATTTTCCTATTTATGGAATGTTGTCGGGTTGGAGGACTCATGGAATTGATGGTTGTCCAATATGTATAAAAAAATCTAAATCATTTCGATTAAAATATGGTTGAAAGGCTTGTTATTTTTATTGTCATAGATAATTTTTGCCGCATAAGCATCCTTACAGAAATGACACACAACATTTTACAAAAGACCGGGTAGAAACAACTCTTCATATCCATATAAAATATGGTAATGAAATGTGGTCTGAAATTGCACTTTACAAGCTTGCAAGTGAATCTCCCAATGAGTATCCTCATAGATTTGGTGATCATCACAAGTGTACTAAGAGAAGTATCTTCTGGGAGCTTCTGTATTTGTCAAAACTTCTCATTCGACGTAACTTGGATTTTATGCATATTGAAAAGACTGTGTTTGAAAACATTATAAATGTCATTATGGATGTGAAAGCTAAGATGAAGGACAACCTTAACGTTAGGAATGATATGTTTCTTGTTTGCAATCGTCCAGAACTACATATTGATCCTGATACAATGTCTCGTAAGCCTAAGAAGGATTCTTATACCTTGACAAAGGATAAAATATCATAAATTATAAATGTATGAAGACGTTGAAATTCCTAGATGATTATGTTTCCAATTTGTCAATATGCGTTGACACCACCGAATCTAGGTTGATCGGATTCAAAAGTCATGATTGTCATATTTTTTAGAAAGGTTATTGCCAATTGCATTCAGAAAATTATTACCTAAATTCGTTTAGGGAACCTTGACTGATTTAATTAAGTAATTTTATGCATGACCTTAATTATTCAACTTTGAGCTTAGACAAAGTGGATAACTTACAAGCTTAAATTCCTATAATTGTATGCAACCTATAAAAGATTTTTCCACTTTCCTTTTTTGATTCAATGTAACCTTTTTTATACAACCATATGAAGCAAAAATAGGAGGTCTTGTACAATACAGATAGATGTATCCCTTCGAGAGGTATGTACATACATATTTTGTATTATCTTTGTACAAAATAATTAAAGATACTTCATAAATTTTACCCCTTTTCAATGTAGGTTTCTAAAACGTGTGAAGAATAAGGTGAAAAATAAAGCTAGAATTGAAACATCCATATGCAATGCCTATATTCTTGAAGAAATATCAATATTTGCTTCGTATTATTTTCAATCAAATGTAATTGGAAATAAAGACAATCGCAAAAGAACACGGAAGGGTCATTGAACAAAAATCAAAAACCAATTTTGATTTTCAATTACCTAGGACATGGAAGTGGTGGTTCAAAGAGATTTATAACCAACAAAGAAACATTAGTTGCTCACACATATGTCCTACTAAATTGTTTATAGGTGGATCCATATTATAGGTATTGAACGATCATATCATAATTCTTCATTTTGAATTTGATAACTTATTTTATTTCATTATTTAAGGACTTTTTGTGGTATGAATGCTAAAGTAGATCCTAATGAAACAGATTGTCAATTCTCAATATGGTTCCGATCATATGTGATTTCAATTTTCATTATAACTAAAGATTTCAAGTTTCATTATGGTTCTGATCTAAACATTATAATAATTCACTTTGAAGGTTTTACAAGAACAAAGAAGGGATCATCTTGACAAAGAATTAACGTATTTCATATCATTTAGTCCAAAGACTCCAGCAACTAGATATTCAACGTACTTCATTAATGGATATGTGTGGAGAGCTAGTGATTTTGGATCTAATAAATCAACCATGAATAGTGATATTTGCGTTCATACAAATGATTCTGATTACTATGAACTTTTGGAGGAGATTATTGAATTAGAATATCGTAGTCCATGTTTATATGTGGTTCTATTTAAATATTTGTGGTTTGATCATATTAGAGGTACTAGAGTTAATGAAACATATAGATTGATTGAGGTGAACATGAGACATAGATAAGCTAAGTACGACTCATTTGTTCTTGCTCAACAAGCTATACAAGTTTACTATTCGAACTATCCAATCACAATGAATAATCGTAATTCTGGATGGATGGTCATTTGTAAAACAAAAGCGAGAGGAAAGATAGAGTAAATATAGACAAATGAAGTGGTGTGTCGACAAGAGTATCCTACCATAGAATTGTATATTCCCCTTCATATTCCCTTATATGATGTCAACGATTTGAGTAATCCCAATCTTATTCATGGTGAGTTGGATGGATTTGATGAAATTAAATTGATTAGAAGTGCTTCGGAGGAAATTTATCATGTACAAACTTATTCGAATAATAGTACAAATAGAGATGATGAAGATTTAGAAGGTGAAGAACAAACAGGAGATGACATATTTTGATGTTTTAGTTTGAAATGTTACTGCTGACTTAATTGAAAATTATTTTTCTTAATATGTATTATTAAATTCTGAAATATTCTAAATATATTATATGAAAACAAGTCTTTGAACATCACAGGTTTTGTTGCTCGCGAATTAGAAAAAAAATTACTCGAAATTCCATTGGATGTGCAATAAAAACGGCATTGACCTTCAAAATATATTATTGTAGTAAATATTGTAGTTTTGCGCTAATTGAAGATTAATGCATTGGTAGTTTTTATATAAATACACATTTGTTACATGAGAGTTCAAAAATAATTACAAAACATTCCATTAGATCTGCAATAAAATTGGCATTGGCCTTCAAAATATATTATTGCCATAAATATTGAAGTTCAACGCTAATTAAGATTAATGCATTGGTTGTTGCAATGTAAATACGTAGTTGTTACTCAAGAGTTCAAAAAGAATTACAAAATATGTCATTAGATCTGCATAAAAACGACATCGGCCTTCAAAATATATTATTGTTGTACCTATTGAAGTTCAGCGCTAATTCCAGCTTAATGCAGGTAGTTGCTATGTAAATATGTATTTGATACCCGAAAGTTCAAAAATTATTACAAAAATGGCATTGGATCTGCAATAAAAACAGCATTGGCCTTCTTAATCTAGATTGATATGTTGATCTAGTTTCTATTTTGTTCTAGTTTCTTGAACCGTACCTGATTATATTACTAGATTAGATATAGTTTCTTAAACATTACTTCTATTTTTTATTTGTTCTTTTCTAGGTTGCTAAGTTGTTCTATTTTGTTCTAGTTACTATGTTCTAAATGATTCTGCTAAAAAGATTTCTAGGTTGTTATTAATATCTGATTATATTACTGGATTAGATACATATATTTGAGTCAATTGATAAAATTAGATACATACATTACCTATAAATAGAATTCTTGGTTGTTATTATCAATTTTATTGTTATGATTACTTATAATGTGCATTCTTAATATTTTATTATCAAATTAAAATGAATTTATTTCCTGTTTTCTTTTCTATCTTTCCAGTATTTTAAAAGATCAAATACAAATCATTCAACCATAGTTCTCATCTATTTTAATTGCTATCTGAATATAGTTAGTTCGTGTAATGTTAATTGTTATCATTTCTCTTTTAATAAGAACGGTTAGAATATATAAGTACAGTACATAATTTATTATTCTCAAGTATGTTTGCATAACTTTGAAAATTTACTTCTTTTTTTTTACTTCTAATGTATGTTTGCATCTTCCTCCAATGGTTTGGTGAATAAGTTATATAATGGTGGTTCAGCTGTATAGTATCAATGGTCATCAATAGAGCATATTGACTATTTATTATCTTTCTCAGTTTGTTTGTTTTCTATGATAAAAAAGAACATCTTGATATAGTTTGATTTGTCTATTGTTGTTGGTCTAATTGGTTTTGTATTTCACATTGGTTTACTTTTATATGATCTACATTGAGTTCTAATTAGTTTTGTATTTAATATTGGTTGAACAGAGTATCTTGTAATATGAGTAGACAATCTCAAAGAAAGTGAAATTTAAGTGAATCTGAATATACAGAATCGACCAGACATGATTTAATTGATAGAATTATAATTTGGTTAATAGTGTTATTTTATCTTATTTAACTTAATGTTAAGGTTGATTGTCCACATTTGTATGAATCTTTTGATTTTTGTTTAAGAAAAGTAATAAAAGCATACCTACAAACATATGCAAGTAGAAAGAAGGTGCATGAATGAAAATACATACAAGTATATAAATTCCTAAAAAATGGAAAAAGAGTTGGACAAACCCTTACATGCATTATATCTCAAGAATAATCATCCATGCGAAGTGTTTTAGAAAATTTATAAATTATGTCTCAAGAATCATCCATGCGAGGTGTTTTAGAAAATTTATAAAAAAATCGATGATTAGATAGAAAATATTATTGTGATTTCAAATATATCGTTTTAAATTTTTTTAGACAAGTGATTTAAAAGATATTATCATGCAAAGTGGAGTAAATGTTTGGTTTTTGTATGTTTTGATTATGTATTTATAATTTGTTTTTGGTGTTTTTTAGAAATTAGTTAAGGCGTAAAAATAAAACAATCACAAATTTATAATTGTAGACACTCATTTTTGATCTCCAATTTGTATTTATTTTAAAAAAATCTTGAGACTACAAAAATGTTTTTTTTAATCATATAGAGTTCAATAGAATGTGATTTTAAAAAAATATTTTGGAGAATAAAACATATGTAAAGACTTTCCTTTCAAATTACGAAATAAAAAACACAATTTATTAAATTCAATATTTTCATGCTAAATTAAGGGTTTTTTTTATCTACATTGATATTTTTAAATTGAAAAAGACAGAAAAATCTTAAATATACTTAATTTCAATAATATTTAAACAGATCATCAATCAAACTACCCTACAATCAAGTAAATTCAAAGTATATGTTAGTATCTAGGTCGCGGCTGGAGGACCGGGGTTGGGCCGGTTAGCGTGTTTCACTCAAAGGGTGGTGATTAATCCTGTTAGAGATTAACACCGGGGTTTCAATACTACACAAACTGTCACAAACCCTTGAACCAGGTTCAAGCGCGGAAGAGGTTTGTTTCAGGTTGAAGCAGCACACTTACAGGATAGGCAGAACCGGTTTTGAATAGGACAGGTTTGGAAATTGATGGGTCGGTTTTTGTAACTTGGTGATTCGGTTTAGGTGGTGTAGAGTCGGTTAAAGTGGTGTAGGTAGGTTAGTACAGGTCGGTTAGAATGTAGAACCAACAGAAAGTAAATAACAAGACAGGTGTTTATGGATGTTCGGAGATAAAACTCCTACGTCACCCTTTCCTCTCGAAACCGCGAGAAGGATATTCACTAAGGAATACAAACACAATCCGATCGAGACTTATTTCCTGCTCGATAACACCCGTACAATTTCACCGAAATTGTAAATATTACACTTCAACTTAGCACTTATGCCTTTTCTAGAGAGAGAACACAATCTTATCACTTGTAAGTTAATTGCTCACTATGTCCCCCTTCAAGTCTCTTGTGTCCCACATTTACTCTTCTTCAGCTGCTCCTTTTATAGGTGAAATATGCCAACGGTCATATTTCACTTCCTTGAATTTGATTGGCTGAGCAGAGGTTCAGTGATTTAGACCTAGCGGTCAACCTTTCAGACCTGACGGTCAACTTGGCAGTATGTTCTTCCAATGTGTAAGACAAACCTGCTAGGTTTGTCTTTTACTCAATATGGTAATTGTTGGTTAGACAGTTGTCTGTACTTGGAAGATTGCCTTTCTGATTTATCCTGAAGTAGAAAGATCTTGTAGGACGGTCTTCTGCAGCCTGCAGACTGTCCTCAGACTTGTATGAATATGGCAATGTTCAGTCTGTTCCTTTGGTATCGTTTTCAACAGATACCCGAAGTATCTTCTTATGATGGTCGGTCATTTGACTTAACCGGATGACTTCCGGTTATTGTTTTGGGTTCTGGTCGGTTAATGACCGACTATCTGGTGTTTCCAGACTTCGATTCTGACCGATCTTGTCTTCCTTGTGCGGTCATGTTTCTGGTCGGTTTGATAACTTGACCGGTGGAGCTTCTTAACCGGTTGAGTGATCTGACCGGCCGGTTTTCTCAATCTGGTTGGGTACTTTGACTGGTCCGGTTCTTTGTTCCTGCATGGAAGGTTTATTTATGTTAAGTTCTGTGAACCGGTCTAATTTCATCTAACAATTTCTCCCTTTTTGATTATTTTATTTTAAATTATCAAAATCATGTAAGATTGCAAACGTAGGCTGGTTCTTTATTTGACTGGATTTTTGAAACTGACTTGGGAGAATTTTTTTTTTTTTCGAAAAAATTTGGAAAAATTTTGAGAAAAATTTCGGAAAATTATCATCTTTTATCTTATCAATTTCTCCCTTTTTGATTATTTTATTTAAAATTATCAAAACCATGTAAGAATGCAAGTATATAGGCCGATTTCAAAAATAGCTTTTTATATATATAGAAGTAACAGAAAAGGGAAAATATTATATATATAGACACCGAAATAAACATAGATTAAGAAAAGATAGCCCCTATTCTGATTCGGATGGCAGGAACCCTTCCATCATGTCATCGGTCAGTTGTTCCTCATCCGGTGGAGCTGTTCTTGAAGTTGATCCTCCAGCTTACGGTTGTCCGACCGTGCTGATTGGAACCGCATTGAGAATTCGCTGTCTTGTAGACCGCGGCTCGATATTCTCTTCGTCTTCATCTTCGGTGTGCATAGCTGGGTTCGGTTGAGTTTCAATAACCGTCTCGGTGATCCTTTCCAGCATCCCGACTACTTGAACCTTCCTTGATGGTGTTTTCCTTTTTCGTTTTGCCGGAACCGAAGAGGAGGAAGCCGCCTTGGTCTTCTTGTGAGCCTTTGCGTAATCGGCGAGTCTTCGTTTTTCAGTATTTAACCGCTCTGCATCCTCGGCTGCTTGAGCTGCCATGGACTTCGCAAGTGCCGGATTTTTAGCCGCTAGGTGTTGTTCGCGCACGGCTATTTCCTCTTCAGTCAATCGCGGTGTTTCCTTTTCTTTCCGCGTTTCTTCGTCCAGCGCATCCTGAATGTCCTTAGACGCTCGAGCGTTTGCCTCTTCAACCGCTTTATCAGCATTAATCTTGGCATTTATCAACTCGGTCACCTGTTCGGTGACCGCCTTAAGGTCAGCTTCAAGCTTGTCGTTGCGCTCCTCAAGACCCGCATTCTTCTTTTCAAGAGCTATGACCCTGTCAATGGTCGAACCGACTTCGCCGCTTGACCGCCCTAGGTCCTCATCGACCTTTGTGAACTGTTGCTCGATTTCCCTTTGAAACCGATCCATGTCATCCACCATCCTGGAGGTCTTATCTTCCAAGTCCTCGGTTTGCTGAAGATGATCGTTGTGCAGAACCATGTCATCCTGGTAGTCGGCTTCGATGTTTGTGATCCGGGCCTCTGCCTTCACAAGATTATCCCTCGTTGTTTCGGCCATTTGGAATGCCTGAACCGCGACCCTCTTAGCCTTCTTCTTCCAGGATTTAACCGCGTCTTTGACCGACTCTTTAATAAGAGTCTTGATTTTCTCTTCTGTGATGGGCGGTTCTGAATCCCCAGGCTGATCAGTTTCAAGTGGCCCGGTGAAAGGAGTCTCTGTCCTTTCGTCGGTTTCGTTTATGACCGGATCCGCCAGAGGAGATGTATTTCCTGGATTCAGACCGTCACCGGTCTCAAGAGCTGGAGAGTGCGGTGTGATTTGCTGTCTGTGCACCGCTTCAAGCCGCTCTATTTCTTCAGTGAATTCTCCTTTCTTTATCTCAAGCTTATCCAACACCACGAGCTGTAACTTAGCCTTCGGTGTTCCCGCAACACACCTTTCTGAAAGCTTTCGTATACGTACGGTTAGCTTTTGTAGCCGAGCATGCGGTACTACTAATGTCTGTCGGTCCATGGCTTCGTTAAGATTCTCGGCGTTTGTCAGGATGATGACGTCCTCTTCTATCTCCTTCAGCCTTCTGAAACTTTGTTCATCGGTTAGGCCCGGTAGCATGTGTTTGAAGAATTTTTCGCATCGGTACCCGAACCATTCACGGTATACTTCGGCAGCCACTTGAGCTCGCAGATCGATTTCCTCCAAGATTCTGCGCACTATAATTTCGGCCATCTTCTGGTCGTTGTCAGCGGTAACCTCTACCTCCCCACGGCCGTCTACACCGACATCGGTGTTTTCAAGGCTTATAGCCGATTGTTCCTCTTCAATCGGTCCTTCTCTATCGGAAGGATTTTCATCGGTTTTCTGCGTGCCGGTTCGGTCAGACGTGGAAGCTGAGTCTTCCTCATCATGTGTTTCAGAGTGCGGTTCCGCAGATTCTATCTGTTGTTTGTCCTTGCTTCCGGACTTGCCTTTTACCGGAGCCGGTTTCTCGGTTGTAGACTTCTTCTTTCGGCCACCTGTGGAACCGGGGGGCGGCTGCTTTTTGTTATGGTGGAGCATGATCTTCCCAAGAGGAATGGCGTATCCCCATGACCGGGCGGAATCCGGTTTCACCATGTCTTGTAGATTGTGGAAAATTTCCTTTGCCCAGTTGACGTTCATACCGTCTAGTAAGCCGATCAGCATCTCGATTTTGGCCTTGGTGAGGTTGTCGAAATTACCACCTCTCGCTTGAACCGACTTAGTGAAAATGTCACAAAGCGGTATATATTCCGGTCGTAGTGATGATTTCTTACCGGATACCTTTACCGGATTCCCGGTTACCGAGAGAATCTGGCAAGCCGCCTCGAATGTTGTTGGGTCTAGTTCCATCGAAGCGTTGCGGCCATCTGTCGGAAGACGTAGGATTTCCGCAACCGACTCCTCGGTTATATCGAATCTCTTGCCGCCAACGGTTGCGGTTATTTTGTCGCCAGAGAGAGATGCGGTTTTGAAGAATTCTTCAACCGCTTCTCTGTAGAGAACGAAAGGACCGCCTAGAAAGTACTCTAGTCCGGCTTCGGGAATCCGGTTAAGAACTTCCTTTGCCGCAACCAAACCGTTTTGTCGGATCTCCTCAAAATCCACCTGAATAAAGCCGAAGCACGACCCATCTTAGATGATTGAGAGGGTTTGAGAAAACAAGAGAATAACCGCTGTGAGAGAGTTTGAGAGCCTAGAGAGAGAAAGTTGTTTCGCGTAAGAGAAAAATGAAATGGCCAAGGACCCTTTTTATAGGCACGGTCCGGAAGCCCAACCGTCCCATCAACTTTTGACGGGATTTTTCCCTCCAAGCCAAAAGGGCGGCAATCAATGGGCGGGAAGTCAAAAGGCGGGAAGCTAAAGGCGCCAATTCAGAGGCGGGAAGTCAAGGGCGGGATTTATGAGCGGGAATTTCTGGGCGCGAAATTTCCCTCAAAAATTTCGATTTCGTTTTGATTAGGCAATCCCTTTTGAAAGCGTTTCATAGAGTAATTTGTTAACCGCGATGAAGCGGTGTTTTGATCTTGACAGGAAAGTTCTATGATTTAACCGGTTATTTAGATGAGTGTTCTGAATTTACAACTTTTGCTTAAGCGGTTCTTCTTGATACCGTGCATAACTGCGAAGACGCGGTTTCTTTGATATTGACCGGATATTTCATTGAAAACGAAGTTACTTGATAATATTAACCGGTTACTTAGATGGATATCCTGATTGTTATTTTGACCCGGTTATTTAGACTGAAATATAGTTTCATTGAATGAAAGTACAAGATAGAAACCGATATATGGATCGGTTTGGAAATAGAAATACATAAGAAATAGAGATATAACTTATGTGATAACGACTCTTGAGAGTTTTTCTTCCACTCCATCTATGTCAAGCATGTTTGAAGGAGATGCCAGTGTGCCCGGTCCAAATTCTAGGCGGTACTTGAGAATGATCCGACTGATGTGAGGAGCATAACCGAGACCTTTCTTGGTTAGCACCATGTTTTTCAGGTTATGAAAAATGACCGATGACCAATTGATGGCCGTGTTGCTAACAATATATGTCATCATGTCAAATATTTTCTTGGAATAACGCTGATTCGGGGATTGACAGATGATAGAGCGGTTTACAATCTCATGAAGGAGTTGGATGTGGTGAGCAAGGCGGGTTTTTAACCCATGATTTTCCACCGGTACATCGGTTCCAGAGAAGAATATTGAGTGATCGGTTGCTGCACTTCCCACCCGGGTTGGGAAGTCAGAAAACCCTTCTGTGGGCAGGTTGAACATTTGGGCAAACTCGGCTTCATACAGCCAGAAGGTATGATCTCTCACCGTGGAAACTATATAGTTTCCTCTGATGCAAGCACTTCTGAAGAAGGTCTTGACATCCTCAAGAAGTATGGGACCGGATTCTTCGAGAAAGGTTCGAAGGCCGGTGTCAATGAGAGATTGAAACATGACCTCCTTGGTTTCTATATCCCAATATTCCATACATGAATCGAAGTTGATGCTCAAGAAGTTTCCTAGAGTTCGGCTCGGCATGATTCAAACTTTGCTATTAGAGAGAGAAGGAGTTCAAGAGATTTATGATTTGAAATGTGTTAATTTGATTAGGGAAGGTCTCTTTATATAGATCCGGTTTTGGAGGGAAAACATCAACATTGAATGTCAGTTTTGTCTTATTGGAGAAGAGAATATTTATGTTTCTAAAGTGTGTTGGGAAGAGGTTGCTTTTGACTGATTACGGAGCTCGAGGTAGGATTTAGTTGTAAAGTAACTAAGTTAGTTGGGTAGTAATTACTCATGTAGTTGGGGGTTACCTCATTAATTAAATGTTACTTTTCATTAATGACTGATGCAACAACAAACTGAAAATTAACCGATTGAAACCGAAGATAACCTAAACTAGACCGAAGAGAACATAGAGAAAGCCGAAATGATCATAAGGGAGTGGAATAGAGATACACCCGGTGCGTGCAACAAAATGACCGGGTGTAGGAAGGAATTACTTAATATCCGCTTGAGTTGGTGTGACCGTTGGAGTGAGTGTGACGGTTCCTCCTCTTCCAATCCTTCTCAAACCGCTCATAGAAAGAGTCGGTAACTTCCTTGGTAAGTACTTGGGCTTGGTTCAGCTCTTCCCCCGGACATGTTGGAACTCCAAGCTCCAGAAGCAGACAGCTTATTTAAGGAACGAGGCCGACTGTTTGAACGCCAATCATCCAGACTAGGACGTCGAACAGTACCCTCGACCAATTGACCGGTGTGCCAGTAGTTATAGAAGCCATCATGTTGAAGGCAACGGTGCAGTACGTGTTGGTCACATCCCTTCCCAGGATGCCTCGACCGACTATGTCATTGAGAAGCTGGTATTCAGCTTTCAATAGTGACTTAGCACCGTGGTCATCCACTGGATGGCTTGACCGGGCAAAGGCTAAGGAGATCTCGGCTTTTAGTTCAGCCGGTATGTTGAGGTCGGTTAGCCCCTGCTTTGGTAGGTTAAAGCATCTGGCAAAGTCATTTTCGGTAAAATCAAATAGGATTCCTCCTACCTTTGACTTGATATGGGTGTCAAAGTGAGGAGTACCACGAAAGACCCTAGTGTTATAAAAGAACTCCAGGACAGACTCAGAATAGATGACATGTTTGTCATCTAGAAAGTGTTGGAAACCAGTATCTTCAAGTGACTTGATCATCTTGAAGACCTCATAGTGCTCAGTGCTTTGAGCAGAGTTGAAATCCACTTGAAGGATGTTTGGAAACTGAGACATTTTGTCTTAGTGAGAGAAAGAGTTATACAACTTGTGATTGTTTTGTTTAAGGTTTGTTCAACTTATATACTAGTGGGGAGAGGAGCCTATTATCCAGGTATCACAGGTGATAATGTCTATTAACCATAAGATAAAGAGTTTTGCATGAAATAAGCATGTCTACAGCCTAGGATGTTGGTCATAGACCTGGACCATGAAAGATATCAAATCTTCACGTCTTTTTAGGTGCGACCATTTTACTTTGAAAAGGCAATGTTTCAGGACAAATAAGTTTAAACACTTATAATTATTCCACTTTTGTTCGAAGACCAAATGATCTAAGATAAGCTATTTCCGAACCGGTCAGTTATCAGTTGTTCGTCCCGATGCGGTTATTTGGTGCATGCACTAAATAACCGGTCGGTTTACTCTGACTGATAGACCAGGCGGTTCTTCCATAGATACCTTGGAAAATTTGAAATCCGACAGTTTAGGAGGAACTACCAGTTTTGTCTGTCCGAACCGATTTCCTTTAAGCATCCTTAGGGATGATCTGACTAATATCGGTTAAACCGAGTGTAAGTCTGAATTGAGAGAACTTAGCTTCCTATAGAGGCTTGGTGAAGATATCGGCTACTTGTTGATCTGTTGATACGTATTCCAGCCGGATATGCTTCAGCATGACATGTTCCCGAATGAAGTGGTGCCTTATGTTAATGTGCTTGGTTCTAGAGTGTAGAACCGGATTGTAGGTGATTGCTATGGCACTTGTGTTATCACAGAAGATCGGGGACTCTTCGGCTATGACACCGAAATCCTTCAGTTGTTGTTGGATCCAAAGAAGTTGTGAACAACAGCTTCCGGCCACCAGGTATTCAGCTTCTGCGGTTGATGTGGCAACTGATGTTTGTTTCTTGCTATGCCATGAAACAAGCCGGTCACCTAGGAATTGGCATGTTCCGCTGTTGTTTTATCTATCGATCTTGCAACCTGCATAGTCTGCATCTAAGTAACTCGTTAGGTTAAAGGATGAATCCTTTGGATACCACAGGCCGACGTCAGGTGTTCCCTTTAGGTATTTTAATATTCTCTTTGCGGTTGTGTAGTGTGATTGTTTTGGATTGGCTTGGAATCTTCCACACACACCGACTGCAAATAGAATATCCGGTCTACTTGCTGTTAGGTATAGAAGAGAACCGATGATGCCCCGGTAAGCGGTCAGGTCTACCGATTGACCCTCATCATCTTTGTCCAATTTGACTGATGAGCTCATTGGAGTAGCCGCTGAGGAGCATGTATCCATCCCAAATTTCTTTAACAGTTCTTTAGTGTACTTGGGTTGACTGATGAAAGTTCCTTCTTCGAGTTGTTTAACCTGAAGACCTAGGAAGAAACTTAATTCTCCCATCATACTCATTTCAAACTTGTTAGTCATCAGGGTTGAAAATTTATCACATAACTTAGGATCGGTTGAACCGAAGATGATATCATTTACATAGATTTGAACAAGTAGGATATGTTCCTTTTTCTCAAATTTAAATAATGTTTTATCCACCGAACCGATGGTGAAGTCATGTTTTAACAAAAATGCGGTTAGTGTGTCATACCAGGCTCTAGGTGCTTGCTTTAGACCGTATAAAGCTTTGTTTAACCGGTATACATGGTTTGGAAATTCAGCACTTTTGAAACCGGGTGGTTGTTCAACATACACCTCTTCACGTAGGTCACCATTCAAAAATGCACTTTTAACATCCATTTGGAAAACCTTAAAATTTTTGAATGCAGCAAATGCTAGAAAAATCCTAATAGCTTCAATCCTAGCTACAGGGGCAAATGATTCTTCAAAATCAATGCCTTCTTCCTGTTTGTAACCTTGTGCCACTAATCTGTCTTTGTTCCTCGTGACCAAACCGTCTTCATTGAGTTTATTTCTAAATACCCATCTTGTTCCTATGACCGGTTGATCTTTCGGTCTAAGGACTAGGTACCAGACTTTATTACTCTCAAACTGATTTAGCTCTTCTTGCATTCCCAAGATCCAATACGGATCTGACAATACTTCATCTATTCTTTTCGGCTCAATCTGGGATATAAAGGTGGAATTAAAGTATTCCTACAGAATTTGACGCCTAGTTCGAACAGGTTCTGAAGGGTCACCTATAATCTGCTCAGGAGGATGTTTAGTGTTCCTTTTGAAATTCGGTTTAGGGATGTCTACCAAATTACCGTTTACTTGATCAAGGCTAGACATATCGGTAGGCTGAACAAGATTGTCAGACCGACCGATTTCCTCGGATTGAACCGAAGTGTCAGCTTCCTATTGTGGGACAGCTTAATCCGGCTGGGTTTCATCATTACCCATTTGGTCATGGACAAACCGCCTGAAAATCGGAATTTCATCTTCACCATCAGAATGGATATTGTTGTTTTCCAATCTGTTGTGTAGATCAAAGCATGATGCAGTATTACTTTCAACCGATTCATCGAAAACAACGTGAAGTGATTCATCCATGGTTAAAGTTCTATTGTTATACACTCTATATGCTTTACTCACTGCTGAGTAACCTAACATGATCCTAGTATCGGTTTTTGCATCAAAGGCAGAAAGATAGGTTTTACCATTTATATGTATGTAGCATTTACAACCGAAAATTTTAAGATACTTGAGGTTGGGAACCCTGTTAAAATAAACCTCATAAGGTGTTTTGTTGTGAAATTTGTTAATCAAGGACCGGTTTTGTGTGTAACATACAGTATTGATAGCCTCAGCCCAAAATTTTTTAGCAATACCCGAATCGGCTATCATGGACCGTGCGGCTTCCTTGAGAGTTCGGTTTCTTCTCTCGGCCAGGCCATTTTATTGAGGAGTCCTAGCACTAGACAACTCGTGTCTAATACCGAATTCATCAAGAAATGCGGTTAAGGTACTGTTGGTAAATTCGGTACCTCTATCACTTCTAATGTTGTTAATGCGTGTTGATTTTTCATTTTGCAACCGTTTAAGCAGTGTGATCAAATTTGATGCGGTTTCACGTTTGGATGGTAAGAATATTACCCATGTATACCTAGAGTAATCATCAATAACTACCATAGTGTAAAGCATACCTCCTAGGCTAATGACCTGAATCGGTCCAAATAAATCCATGTGAAGAAGATCTAAGCATCGGTTAGATTGAATATGTCATTTACTCTTAAAGGTTGACCTAGTTTGTTTACCCATTTGACATGCTGAACAAACCTTGTCCTTGTTAAATACTATGTCAGGAATACCTTCAACTAGCTTTTTACCGCGAATATAGTTTAAGGTTTTCATGTTCAGATGGTTTAGTCTCTTATGCCACATCCAGGTTTGATCAGTCTTAGCTATCATGCAAACAGGATATTCTACTTTAGTTTTCCAGTCTACCTTGTAAATATTTCCTAGCCTATTTCCGGTTAGTAGTATGGTACCTTGAGAATTCTTAACTAAGCATGCATGTTTAAGAAATTCTACCGTGTATCCAGCATCACACATTTGACTAATACTTAGCAAGTTAAAACGTAGGTTTTCAACTAGGAGTACATTATCAATTGTTAGGTTACCATGGACAATCTTACCCTTGCCCACAGTTCTACCTTTTGAGTTGTCACCGAAAGTAATTAGTGCACCGGTTTCTATTCTGATGTCGGTTAGCAGGTTGTTGTTCCCGGTCATATGCCTGGAGCAACCACTATCCAAGTACCATTCAGAGTTTCCTAGCCGTTTCTTTATATCCTGCAAAATGTACATATTTACAACTATGTGGTACCCACATTTACTTGGGTCCACATGCGATTAGTCCCTTGGGCATCCAGACCTTGACAAACCGGACAGCTTTCTTTGCTAAGGTCTTAACCGTCCCTTTGGCACTTGGTTTTGGATATTTCGGTTTTTCTACGAAGGTCTTAAATGAGGGTGATTTGTGGTTTGTCCTATGCGGTTGTGGATTTGCTCTCCTATTTTTGAGCAGGTCGGTTTTCCTTTTCTTAGGGTCAAGCCACTTCTCAGAATCAGTTGGACCTACATAGGTTAGTTTTTCTGCCGTATAGTATGCGGTCAATTCTTCTTCAGCGGTTAAGGAACTTCTAATGAAACTTATAAGAGGAAGGTCGTTCTTTGTGAACCTTACTTTGTCTACGGGTTTTTGGTCTTTGGATCTATCCTTTTTGTATCCTAAGCCGAACATGCAAAAAGGATGTCTCTTATAACTACACATTTTCTTTACCATGTCACTAGATCTCTTATATGCGGCCATTTTATACTGGAGTCGGGCATTTTCTTCCTCGGTCAGTTCTCGAGCTGGTTCACTAGGCTGTTCGGTCTTAAGTGATGGTTCAGGTGCTAACTCGGTTTCTATGGTAGGGGTTTCATCAGGTTCTATGATCTCTGGTTCGGTTAGAACGGGTACTTCTGGTTCTGTCAGAATGAGTATTATAGGGTCGGCTCTAAAGTTGAGTTGCTTAGGTAGCAGGGCTAGTAGGTTCTTATACTCTTCTACCATATCATTCAATGCATTATATAACTCATCTTTAGTAAATTCTTCACAAGGAGAGTCAAATACCTGTTCCTCATTTGCCATAAGGCATGTGAGTTCATCATCATTGTCATTGTGAGCCCATAGACTTCCTCCATCGTCGGCTATCAATGCTTTCTGAACCTCACTTCCTTCACCGGTTTGTTGATAGTTATTTCGGTTATTTTGGTTGTCTGGTTTCCGGTCATCCCTCCTCGGTTTTATGCATTCCCACTTGAAATGTCCCAAACAGTTACAGTTATAGCATCTTACATTGGATTTATCACCATAGTTGTAGTTTGTCGGTTGGCTTCTTTTCATGAACCTCCCAAATTTTTGTGCAAGCATAGCCATGGCATCCTCGGTGAACTGTTCGGCGGTTCTGATCGGTGCAGGTGCAACCGGTTCTGTGGATGTGATCAATGCTCTGGTTGAGGTTGAAGCCGAAACCTCTTCTTCAATCCTAAATCTCATTTCGAACTCATATGCCTTAAGATCTTCGAATACATCATGTAGCTTCATCTTACTTAGGAAGTTTGATTCCCTCATTACCATTGTCTTTATATCCCATGCACTTGGAAGAGATCTTAGTGCTTTCATGATGACCTCCTTATTATCATACTTCTTGCCAAGAGTTGTTAGTTCGTCTAACACACCAGTGAACCGGTCACTGTATTCTCTCATTGTTTCTCCCGGTTTCATCTTGATGCTTTCAAACTTCTGAGTAGCTACCATTACCTTGTTTTCCTTGGTTCTTTCATTTCCCTCATAAATCTGAATGACCGTGTCCCATGTTTCCTTTGCGGTTTTGCAGTCTCTGATCTAGTAGTACGTGTTTCTGTCCACACTATTGGAGATCCGGTTTCTGGCATGGTTATCCAGGTTATTTCTTCTCTTGTCTTCAGTTGTCCATTCCTTTCTGTCCTTGTCAATAATTATCGGTCCTTCGGCCAGAATGAACTGCATTTCATCATCCATGGTGATTAAATGTAGGTGCATGCGTGCCTTCCAGTTGGCAAAGTCATCACCTTCTAGCAATGGTGACCTATCAAAAGACATGCTTGCTTGAGTATTGAAACTAACTGCTCTAATACCAATTGTTAGGATCTAGGTCGCGGCTGGAGGACCGGGGTTGGGCCGGTTAGCGCGTTTCACTCAAAGGGTGGTGATTAATCCTGTTAGAGATTAACACCGGGGTTTCAATACTACACAAACTGTCACAAACCCTTGAACCAGGTTCAAGCGCGGAAGAGGTTTGTTTCAGGTTGAAGCAGCACACTTACAGGATAGGCAGAACCGGTTTTGAATAGGACAGGTTTGGAAATTGATGGGTCGGTTTTTGTAACTTGGTGATTCAGTTTAGGTGGTGTAGAGTCGGTTAAAGCGGTGTAGGTAGGTTAGTACAGGTCGGTTAGAATGTAGAACCAATAGAAAGTAAATAACAAGACAGGTGTTTATGGATGTTCGGAGATAAAACTCCTACGTTACCCCTTCCTCTCGAAACCGCGAGAAGGATATTCACTAAGGAATACAAACACAATCCGTTCGAGACTTATTTCCTACTCGATAACACCCGTACAATTTACACCGAAATTGTAAATATTACACTTCAACTTAGCACTTATGCCTTTTCTAGAGAGAGAACACAATCTTATCACTTGTAAGTTAATTGCTCACTATGTCCCCCTTCAAGTCTCTTGTGTCCCACATTTACTCTTCTTCAGCTGCTCCTTTTATAGGTGAAATATGCCAACGGTCATATTTTACTTCCTTGAATTTGATTGGCTGAGCAGAGGTTCAGTGATTCAGACCTGGCGGTCAACCTTTCAGACCTGACGGTCAACTTGGCAGTCTGTTCTTCCAATGTGTAAGACAAACCTGCTAGGTTTGTCTTTTACTCAATATGGTAACTGTTGGTTAGACAGTTGTCTGTACTTGGAAGATTGCCTTTCTGATTTATCCTGAAGTAGAAAGATCTTGTAGGACGGTCTTCTGCAGCCTGCAGACTGTCCTCAGACTTGTATGAATATGACAATGTTCAGTTTGTTCCTTTGGTATCGTTTTCAAAAGATACCCGAAGTATCTTCTTATGCTGGTCGGTCATTTGACTTAACCGGATGACTTCCGGTTATTGCTTTGGGTTCTGGTCGGTTAATGACCGACTATCTGGTGTTTCCAGACTTCGATTCTGACCAATCTTGCCTTCCTTGTGCGGTCATGTTTCTGGTCGGTTTGATAACTTGACTGGTGGAGCTTCTTAACCGGTTGAGTGATCTGACCGGCCGGTTTTCTCAATCCGGTTGGGTACTTTGACTGGTCCGGTTCTTTGTTCCTGCATGGAAGGTTTATTTATGTTAAGTTCTGTGAACTGGTCTAATTTTATCTAACAGTATATAAAATGCAGCTTTATTGAAAATTAAAAAACTAAATTAATGAATTAGAAGTTAAGAATCCTTACATGGATTCAAGGTATCATGTATAGGGATGTCGATGAGTCAAGCTATTCGTGAGTCGCTCGGTTAAGTTGGACTTGAGCTTGACTTTGACCAAGTTCGAGCCGAGTTCAAGCCGACTTGATTAATATTTGAACCGAGCTCGAGCTCATATAATACTTGTTCGATGGCTTGTCAATTTTTTTCGAGTTTGATAATATATGTAATATATTTATTTTATTTATTTTAATATTAAAACATAAAATTTAAAACAAATATTTTTTTCACTCTTTATGTTCAAAGTCCATATATCAAGCCCACATTATTATGTCATGTTGTCCAAAAAATTCAAAAATAGAAACTGTAATTCCTAATTTATCATCGTTGTATTATATTATATTCTGTATCTAAAAAATATATTATATTATAACAATAATATATTATAACAATCTTATCATATATTTTTTCGTGATTTTTTCCCACAATTTTTCTCACTTTTTCATAAATATTCTTCATTTTTCACAATTTCTCCCACTCATTCACAAACACTCTTCCATTTTTTTTGTTGCTTCATTTTTTCATATTATTTCATTCGAGAATTAGTAAAGTCAAGTTACTCAACTATTTCTTTTGTTAAATAGGTATGAAAGTGAGATATTTTCGTTTTAAAAATAAATTTTAGTTTGAGTTCGAGCTCGAGTTTGAAAAATTAATTTTAGTTCAAATTTTTCGAGTCAAGCTCGAACTCGAGCTCAAATTTATAAACTCGTTCGAGCTCGAGTTCGAACCGAGCTAATAAATATTTAATCGAATTGAACTCGGGCTCAAATTTATAAACTCGTTCGAGCTCGAGTTAAGCCGAACTAATAAATATTTATTCAAATTCAGCTCGAGCTCGAACTCAAACTCAACTCATTTGCAACCTTAATCCTCTATAAACTAGCTATAAAATCTTAAAATCAAAATGTAAGGATTTTCTTTTACTATTTTTCTCTCATACAAAATAAAAAATTAATTATAAAATATTATTTTAAATTCATTTATATATTAATTTTCTTAACTAAATGCAAATAAAAATAAATATATAAATAATAGATAAATTAATTCAAATTTAAATATCCTTTATTGATATGTTTTGATGTTAAAATTTTTCTAAAACTAATTATTTATTTGATAGATTTAAAATATATGAATGATAAATCAAAATTTCAAAATTGAATCTATCAAAATATATAAACTAAATAATGGAGAAATAAAAAATGAGTGTTTATATCATTTAATATATATTTTCTAAAGATAAAGCAGCCTTTTAAAATTCAAAACCCTGAACTAATCAAATAAAATTAGCTTAGACGTGCTCCTCCTCCTCTTCTTCTCTTGCTAAATTTCAGTATCAACGGCGTCCGCAAATGGCAACCTCAGAATCCACGACTGAAGAGGAGGTGCTTGTCGAAG
This sequence comes from Impatiens glandulifera, assembly GCF_907164915.1. NCBI lineage: Eukaryota > Viridiplantae > Streptophyta > Magnoliopsida > Ericales > Balsaminaceae > Impatiens > Impatiens glandulifera. The sequence goes on from NC_061870.1 coordinate 11,227,653, forward strand.
TTGAAGCTATACAGGCAGTTTACGGCGAAGATTGTTGTTTTCTTCATCAATTTCCTCCACACTTCCATATCCACATGAAGCCTCGAACTGCAGAAATTTCCTCTCAACAGGTTCCGATTCTCACTCTTCTCTTATTCTACTTAAATACTTGTTGATCATCTTCATCAACCGATTTTGTGATTTTCTCGTGTTGTACTGCTAATAAAGGGCTTGATCAAAAAAGGGTCTTGATCATGTTTCGATTTCAATCACTCCGAACTTGAAATTTTGACTCGTATCATGGTGTCACATATTTTGAGAACTAACAACATACTCTTGCTCTACGGTGTTATTGTATTATAATCTTGATTTAATAAATTACAATGGCTCTAAGTCCATTTATCCTTTATTTTGCCCAATTATAGCATCACCCAACAAGTCAAACCTTCTAATAGATGTGTCTTTCTGTTTTGAAGTTAAATATTATTGGACCGGAAGTAACTTGTTTTTAAGCATTTTATGATATTCATATAGTTGAACCTGAATTGTCAAGAATATGCCAAACTGAGGATTGTAATCATTCTAGAATGTTTCTTTAGTTAATCTATTATTTACCCTTTGGAGTTTCCATGTGGTCTGGTTAGATTTTCTATTAAAATGAAATTTACATGAATATGTATTTTTTGTATTCTTTGCAGTTTGTAGAACTTGATATTGGGATACACGCAACTCCTCAGGTATTTATCTTATCTTCCTTGAATGTGTTGTAATAAGCTGTTCATCCCCTATAAAGTGCTTGAAGTTATGGTTAGATGATTACCATGTGATGACTGTATATAGGGAAGAAACATTCATTTTAAAGGGTAAAATGCAAACACCTCCTCTCTTCATGTTTGGCCTCTGTAAAGACTATTGAGATAGGACTTGCAAGGATCCCAAAGATAGACTAGGTTGTAGGATAATGTGATGATTTTTGGACAGATTATGTTGGAAAAATTATGCTGAGGATGAGGATTGGCATATTCTGCCAAAGTATAAAATGCAGTTTTTGAAGTGATGAAACTGTGGAAGAAGAGTAAAGATTGTTTTGTACCATGTAGAAAAATGAAGAGAAATGAGATTGATATATTTTGGTGTGATTTCTGTTTAAACTATTACAAGGATTTATTATCATTACAAGTTTATTGAATACAAAGTAATAATTGAGTACAAACAATGAGTATCAATTTCAAGGAGTATAATTGAGATCAATGCATAATCAATCCAAGTTTATTGAATACAAAGTAATATTTGAGTGCAAACAATGAGCATCAATTTCAAGGAGTATAAATGAGTGCAAATAATGCACATTAATTTAAAGGGGGGGAGGGGGATTATACTTAATTTGATAATTCAAACTGTTAACTTAATAGTTATATTCAAAAGTTAAGAAAGTTAGAATGACAGGATACGTACAAACCCATTAGAGAGATGCTTATAAAAGTGAAGGAAAAAACAAATACCCAAGCCTTTCAAACTTGATTCCAAAGATTAAATTTCCCTTGAACTTTGATACACTAATTTCGTCCCGTCTCAGCATTTTGACTTCTACTTAAGTAGATAACACACCTAAGAAAAAACCAGTTCTTCTATTGTTTCCTAACATCAATAGTTACAACTTACAACTGACTGAAGAAAGCCCCATCATATATTTTGTGCAAGTTTATGGCTAATATCACACTTCCCTAAGGCTGGGCTATCTGATATTTTAATTCAGAGGCTAGCCTATCTATTTGGTATCATGATTCTGTATCTTGATTATGATCCAAAGAAAATGTACATTTGTAATGGTTCTCAAAAATCACAATCATTTAGAATATAATTTTGATCTAGAAAAAATATTGGATCATGGTTTTCTTTTGATACACTCCAAGTAGGGTCCAATCAAGGACCTTCCGCTTAGGAAGCACACTTTAACCATTGAGCTACATTACACGAAATTAACTATAATTTAGACCATGATCCAAAACACAATATTACCAAACAAAAAATATCACTTCCAATTTTCACTTTAGCTATTTTTCAATGGGATTGTTCAGAGAGATTGTATAGCAGTTTCCATATAGGCTCGTACTTTTCTGTTTTCTAAACCTCAAGTGGTTCTTTGTAGAAATCTCAAATCCTTGGAAATGTGGATACCACTTCATTTTTTTGGGAGGGGAAACAGCTTAGTGCCTTTCATTAAAATTCCAAAAAGTGGGAGAATAGTTCGAGAGTTAAGATCAAACATAGACAAACTCTAGCTTTGACAAAGAAACAAACAACAAACCCACATGTAATGTCATTCAATTTAAAACACAAGAAATAGAGATCTTTAATCCCTCTCAAAATCTCAAACTAAAAACCACGTACTACCAGAGTAGAAAACATGTTCTTGAGCACGGCCACTGTTTTCCGCTGCTTTCGCCATGGCCGGATAAGCCATTCGTCGAGGGCTTCAATAGTTTTTTTTATCTCTATTTGTTTCTCACATGCCATTGTTTCTTTCCAATGCAAAGCATAGCTGGAAATCACAAAACCCCGCCTACCGAAAGAAATCGCAAGTCTTCATTCATCCCTTGCTCTTCTCTCCTGTGGCGTCAGAACGAGACTGTTTGATGTTGCTGTTTCTGTCTGAATTTGGGCCTTAGGCTTGTTTGTAATGTAGGATTTAATTTTATTTTATGTTATAAGAAGAAAAATAAAACAGAAAAAATCAGCTTGATATTTCAGGTTATCCAAAAGCAAATGAGACTACAAAGGTCCCTTTGTACCATATCTTGTTTGGTACACATCTTATTTCTTCTCCAGATCTCTCTAAAAATCCACCGAAAATATTCACAATGACTATTATATTATAGCATGATTGACACAAAAGATGTACATCCTCCATCCTTGTTAAAGCATGTATATAAATATTATTTGTCTTCCATTAATATTTGCTGTATCTTTTTATCCTTTCCACTTTTGGTTCTACACTAGGAAAATGGTTGAAAGCTGTTTCCATTTGCTGCTTGGAAAATATTACTTGTGGCACATTGTAAATTAGTTTTGTTGTACTTTAAGTAAATCAACAAACTTGTGTTAATACTTACAAACTTTGATGACTTCGCTCCTTTTTCATGATAGTATCCAGAGGAACCTCCTCAAATTTATATTGTAGGATCCAAGGGCTTAGATCAACAAAGGCAGAATGATCTTTTGGCATGCATAAATAACAAAGCGCAACAATTCTCATCTTGTTTAATGCTTATAGCTCTTTGCGAGGTAATCTCTAAACTGTTGTATCCTTCAGTCTTTCTGGAGGTTATCATACTTATAAACTACATTCATTCCCCATGTTGTAAATCTTCTATATTTCAATTTTTCTCTGGATTATATATGCAATACAAGGGAGCTTGCCTTCATGCTGCATAGATAATCTCTTTCGATCTCTTTCTTAGCATCCTTGATATAGAAATTGAAAATAAAATATCCACCCAGGATATCTCAAGTGGTAAGATTGTTGAAGTCGGAGATATTGTATTTAGTCTCATCCAGTGAAAAAACTTGTCTCAAAAAAAAAGAAATTTAAGAAGAAAATTAAATTCGTAAAAATCCATTCTTGAAAGTACAAGCTCGTGTGTATATGTTATTAGGAAGCAGTGGAGAGTCTCTCAAGAATGAATCATCCTGAAGGAAATTGTCCGCTTTGCATGTATCCATTGGTTGAAGAAGATACAGAAAATAAGACAAGGCCATTTATGAAATTAATGTCTTGTTTTCATTGCTTTCACAGGTAAACCCCCAAGTCTCTTTAGTCTTCTGTTTGCAATGCAAACTTTTGTTATATTTATCTACTAAGTTTATATTTTCTTCCAGCGAGTGCATTATTGGGTGGTGGAATTGGGTCCAGAAGCAACGGAAGTCTGATGGCATTGATTTATCAATCACAAATCTCTCAGAAGATATTGTAACTAAGCTTGGTAAGTTTGATGTTGTCTTTATTCTTTTATATATAAGATAATTGTATTATATACATAACAAAAAATTGATAACACAAAAGGCTACTCTCATTCCCAAAGAAAGACAAAAGATGCATCAAAATGTTTCTATGTGAAATAACATAATAAAATTTCATTAACCAAGACACAAACAAAAGAAATAACATAAGAAAATTTCATTGGTGATGTTTAAAGAACTAAAAGGTTCCATCCTTTAAAACGATGAGAAAGAAGTGACAAAGAATTATCCTGATTGAGTCTTTCCTTCAAAAGATATCAGAATTATCCTACAGTCCTTTTTAAGTTTCATTTTTTTTACAAAATGTCTTTATGCCATTTAACCAAAAAGAAAAGTTTGGTTGTTTTCACCCAACCATTGCATTGATCTCAAAATTCTCCAACCAACCTTGGCATAACCCAATTAATCTTGAGAATCTGACAAATAATATCTCACACTGTTGTCCCAAAAAGGGGACAAAAAAGAAACATATGATCAGAATGCCCGCAAAAACAATATCTATTGCCCAAAGTTTATCGTGCTGTATCAGGATGTTAAAAAGCAGTATGGAAATTTATTATGATGGCAGGAATTCATGCAAAAGAGGACAATAGCACAGCTAACTGCCCTGTTTGTCGAAAGCTTTTTCATGTCAAGGATATCGAACATGTACTAGACTTGATTAACGCTAATCCGAATCAGGTATGCTGAACACTGAACAACCTTGGATATATCTCCAATCCTCAAGCTTGTCTATTTTTATAAGTTTGGATTATTTGAACCTGAGTTCATCCGACATGATCTACCAATATATATTGCATTTACTAGCGGATTGCTTGTTTGGAAACGGGTATTTCTTCTTTTTTCCCATCATGAACATTTGGAATAATTGTATGATTTGTTTATCTTAATCTATGTATTTCTTCTAAACAATGTATGAACACAAGATTTATTGAGGTTCGGCCAACAATGCCTACATCCTCAGATAGTCCAATTTTATAGATATTTCATGAAATAATAATCAAAGTAATTTTAGGTTACAATATCTCTATTTAAAAGAGTACATTAAGTCACAAAAATTAAACTACTCATGTTGAGTCCACCAATAAACCCTAATGACATATGTAAATGAGTCATGTGGAACAGTTTATATAGATTCTTTTTTGTTCTGTTTTTTCTAGGGTAGCTACGAAGAGGAGGATGGCAAAGAAGAGGAGATGGAGAATGTTCTTCAGTCTGAATCGGAGAAGATGAGAAGGCAGGAATTTGAGGCTATACTTAATCGGCAAGAAGAGAGAGACGGTTTGATAAAAGAGAAAAGAAACAATGTATTATTAGCAGGAATGTTCCTGTCTCCACAACCAACAACTACAGATGGAATAGAAGAAAGGGAGGAGGAAGGTGTGTCTGTAGGAATAGGATCGAATTCGAATACAACTACCTCCTCAAATAGGCCTAGCTCCAGCCGTGGGAGAAACTCACGTAGAGGAGGAGGAGGTGGTGGTAGAGGAGGAGGAGGAGGTGGTGGTGGTAGAGGAGGAGGTGGTGGTGGTGGTAGAGGAGGAGGTGGTGGTAGAGGAAGAGGAAGAAATCCAAGACCACAAGTTCAAAGATGGTTGCCGAAAGAGAAATGAACAACAAACTCGGAAAATATTTAGTTATGTAATGTTTCCTAAGCAAAAAAAAAAAAGAACTATCAAATACAAAATTTGTGCTGAGAGTTGGATGATTTTAATGATTTTTGGAGGCCTAACTACAACTTGAATTAAGGGTAAGAAGCCTTAGTATTTTGTTTTTGAGCAATATGCATATCCAACAATTAAGTATTAAAAAATATGTTTATATCTTTTTGAGGTTTATTTAGTTGTGTTTATTTTTATTTTATAGTATTTATTGGACAATTATTTTTTAGCAAAAAAGAAAAAATATCATTCTCTTGGTATTAGACATCAGCTCTAGTATTTTAAAATAGTTTTTTTTAGGTATTTGTACGAGATATTGTTTAATTATGTATAAATTCAATAAATTGTTGATATTTTTTTCATTCAAATTCAAAAGTGTTTTAAAATGTATTATGAACTTCTATAAATAATTCCTTAGAGCAACTACATCAGCTACTCTAAATCTGAGTATTTAAAATACATTAAAACAACATAAACCTACTTTAACATCTCAAATTTTAACTAGTTAATACATCAGCTACTCTAAATTTTATAATTCTATCTTACAAAATTATAAAATATTCATTTCTTCCAAAATCTATTATCTATATATATCTAATGAAGCTTAAGAAATAAAATGTAGGGTGATATTCATGCTCTCACCACATATCACATAGGCATATTATATTTTATAACTGTTTCTCTCTCTTGTCATAATTAACTATTCATAATTACTAATTTATCTCATATCATAATTATTAATTTATCTTTTCTAATTAATTTTTATTTTATTTTACTAATTTTTCTTTCATAATTATACATATTATTTTTCTTCATTAATTTTATATAAACTTATATTTAATATTATATATATATATTTATAATATACATAATAATACTATATATAATATATAATAACGTTTAAATAATTTATTAAAGTTAAAATAAAATTACAAATTTTACTTTTATATTCATTTCTCTCTCATATTCATAATATACCTTCCTAATTAATTTCCGTTTTGTAACACTAATAATTAATTTTTTTTCCCTCATTTATATATATATATATATATATATTTCATATTTTCTTATACATCATTTTTATAATTTTTTATAAAATAAAAATTTTAATTTATTAAAAAATTAATATTAAACGTTTTTTTCTCATAAAATCTATAAATAATATATTTTATCATTAATTTTATATAAATATATTTTTTTTTCTTACTATTATCCTTTCTATGCATATTTATTATTTATATACTTAATTAATTAATTTTCTTTTATTCATTATATATTTTATCTATTATTAATTAACAAGGATTAAATATTTATACATACATAAAATTTTAAATTCAATTTAAAAAATACAAGTGGTAATGGTTAAAGTGTTCACATATTTATTATTTATATAATTAATTAATTAATTTTTTTTTATTCATTATATATTTTATCTATTATTAATTAACAAGGATTAAATATTTATACATACATAAAATTTTAAATTAAATTCAAGAAACACAAGTGGTCTAATGGTTAAAGTGTTCACATTTTATATTAGAGACTAGAGTTCGAGTCTCAATTTACGCGAATTTATAAATGGTTGTGCATGTGGGTATGAGTGGGTGAATTTGTGGTCGATGTGGATGGCATGTGTGAGTCCCTACGTAGTGGGTATGAGTGGGTGAATTTGTGGTCGATGTGGATGACATGTGTGAGTTCCTACGTAGTGGGTATGAGTCGATGTGGATGGTATGTGTGAGTCCCTAATGGTTGTGTATGTGGGTATGAGTGAGTGAATTTGTGGTCGATGTGGATAGCATGTGTGAGTCCCTACGTAGTGGGTATGAGTGGGTGAATTTGTGGTCGATGTGGATGACATGTGTGAGTTCCTACGTAGTGGGTATGAGTCGATGTGGATGGCATGTGTGAGTCCCTACGTAAATGCGTATGTGAATTTGTGATTAATGGGGAAGGCCAAAAGTAAGGGTAAGATGGCATGTGTGTGTCCCTACATAAATGCTTATGTGAATTTGTGATTGATGGGGAAGACCAAAAGTAAGGGTAAGATGGCATGTTTGAGTCCCTACGTAAACGAAGATAATATATATAATATGTTTAAAACAAAAAATTTAGGGTGATATTTACCAAAATTTTACACATTTTATATGAATTTCTCATTAAATTATCGCAGTACAATTATCTCTTTTCTCCTTAGGAGGTGGGTGTCAACAACGGAAGAAAGACGAGAGAAAAATATTCGATCTTGATTTGAAGAAAAAACGGGAAGCGAATGAATACGAGGATTCGAAATTAAAAGGAAATCGAGAATTTCTCTACCTTCGTGGATTCTGAATTTTTTTTAAAAAAATTAAAATTAATTATTTTTTTATTTTTACACATTTTATATGATTTTCTAATCAAATTCTCACGGTTTATTAAATTTTCGCGTTACATTTGTTTTCTTAAATCGACACTCCTTTCTCTTTAGGTATATGTAGCATGAGAAGAGGAGGAGGGCGACGCCGACGTGATGGAGAAAAGCAACGATGATGCAACGGAGGAGGGCGACGATGACGCAAGAGAGACATAGAAAAAAATATTCGATCTTGATTTGAAAAAAATGAGAATCGAATGAAGACGAAGATTCGAAATCAAGAGTAAGACGAGTATTTTCTGTTTCCGTAGATTTAGAAAAGAAAATAATTTTATTTTTATTTTTACACATTTTATATGAATTTCTCATTAAATTAGTCTCTCATTTCTTTTTAGGTTTAAGTATTTCTTAAATTGACTCTCATTTCTCCTTAGGTATAAGTAGCACGAGAAGTGGAGGTGGGCAACGACGACGCGACGAAGGAGGGCGACGAGGACGTAAGAGAGACCTATAAGAAAAAATTCGTCATTTGAAGAAAAATGGAAAACAAAAGAAGACGATGATTTGCAATCAAGAGTAACCGATAATTCTCTTTCTCCAAAGATTTAGATTTTTTTATTATTAATTTATTTTTTATAATAAAACCTAATAAGATATTTTATAAGAAAACTATAAATAAAATTGTATTTTCATGAATAATATTAATATTTTAATTATTTATTTATATATATATAATACAAAAATATAATAAATATATTATATATATATATAAATAATATAAAATATATTTAACTCTATATTTTGATATGTTTTAAATAATTGATAAATATTTATTAATTTAATTTATAATATTATTATAAATATATATATATTTTTATACAAAATATTATAAAATTGAATTATTTTTTTTTAATAAAAATAATAATTAATGATATTGTTTAACCAAAATAAAATTATATATATATATATATATATATATATATATATATATATAGTTTTGAAATAAGAGTTTTATGGGTGTTGACGTAAAAAAATGGTTCAATATTATTTTTTAATAGACATTTCACATATATTTATTTAATATTTTGACTTTTAATGTATAATAAACTGTTTTTGAAATTTTTGAGAGGATATAATGAAGCTGAAATAATTATGTACAAAAGAGAAAAAAAATACAAATGTATTTTTTTTAAATATTATTTTTGCCAATTTAAGATAGTGTGATAATTCACGTTAATTTTTTTAATTAAATTAATAAAACTAAAAAAACTAAATTTTTGAATAAATGACCATATTTGTATTATTTTATTTTAGTTGTATTTTAAAAAAATTTATAAATAAAAATTATAATAAATTTGAGATTATATAACTTCACAAAATATTAATAAAAATGGAAATGTGAAAGAATATATATACCCAATATAAAAACCGTTAATATAGTATATAGTGTGATTAAATTATTTTAATATAGAAATTTTGATTTTTTTAATAAATTTGTCCGTTTGCATCGCACGGAAATCATGCTAGTTATAATAAGAGAGAAAGAATGGTAGAGAAGAGAGGAGAGAGAAAGAATTATTAAAAAATTATAGAAGAGAGAGGAGAGAGAAATAATTATTATTAAAAAATTATAAAAATTGTATTTGGTATGCTAAATTTAAACTAGGAGAGTCAAAATTTTAGAATTTTTTATTTTAGAATTAATGTTTAAATTAACTGATGTATGGTTTTTTTTTTTGAAGATTTTTTTGTTAAAAATTCTAATATAGCATAAATGGTTAAGTTTAGAGTAACCGATGCACTTGCTCTTAATTTATAGAACAAAGATAAAAGTGGTAGACCAATTAGATATATCATCCTATATCAACACATGTTTAATTTTGCTACTTCTGTTTGATTTTACTCATGTCTAACTCTATTATTTTAGGGAGTAAAAGTTTAGGGGAAACTTATTTTTTTAATTTCAAAAACATATATTAGAAGTCTAGAAATAAAATCCACAGAATTTGGAATCCAAATGGGTTATTGAAGACCAACTACTTGGCGTGAGCAAACCCAACTACCCAAGTACTCAAATTAAATTTACTAAAACTTATATTATTCACGTTTTTTAGGTGATTAAATTTAAATTTTTTTATTCCTTTTAATATGTAGTTATTTCGTTTAACAAGTTTTTTTAAACATTTAATACATTTTTGTATTAATTAACACATTTTAATAGGTTTAACAAGTATTTGACTTGTTAAATCAAGTTTAACACGTCTTTCAGCAATTTACCATATTTTGTCTCATTTAACATATATTTTACTTATTTAGTACGTCTTTAGTTCGTAACAAATATTTGACTCATTTTTGTCCTTGTTTAACATTTTTAAGTCGTTTAACACATTTAGACTCATTCAACATATTTTGACATTTTAATAAATGTTTAATAAATGTTTAACTCATTTAGTCTTGTTTAACACGTTTTTGACATGCGTAATAAGTTTTTGATGCGTTTAACACATTTTTTATTTATTCAATATATTTTGACTAATCACATTTTACTCTCTAATACGATTATACCCTAATTCAATTCGAATTAAATTTAACTCAAATTAAATTATTTTATTCAACTTTATATTTATATTTTGAATATCTGAATTAGGGTTTTAGGTTTGGGTTGGGATTTAGGTTAGGATCAAACAAATATATGCCCACCCTACCAACAACCATGTTGAAATGGGCTACAAAATTTTAGAATTATATTATTTTGTTCAAAAGAGTCCAAATTAGTTAAAATTTGGATCACTCTTGATTTATCTGGTAAATTTTTATAATAATATAAAGATTCCAATTTTAGGTAAATCTTACAACAATTTTAAATTTATAATCTTAAGAGTTTATAATTTGTATATTATTTTAATTTAATAAAAAATTTTATAACTAAAGTGAATTTGTATTTTTTTTTAAAAAGAGTGTTAACTTATTCAAGTAAACCAAGTTATATAACTTTATTAAGTTCTATTAAGGTATATTTGGATGAGTGGAATTGGAATTGAAATTGATATTGAAATTCAAATTTCAATTCCATGATAATTAGCATTAAATTACAATTCAATTTCTATGTTTGAGAAAACTATAAAATTTAATTTAAGCTCAATTCTTATGTTTGAAAAAAAGAATATAATAAAAATAATTTTAATATATATTATCTATTTATTTTATTAAAATATTAATGTGACATAACCCATTATAATAACTTAAATGTTAAAAAAAAAAATCAATTTCAATTTTTATTTAAAAAAAATATCAGCTAAACAACTTAACTTCATAGATTTAAAAATAATATATATATATATATATATATATATTAATATTAGTTCAAAATATTAACTTGTTTAAAAAAAATAAAAAAAAAAATAACGGTTCAAAAAAAATGATCGATTGAAAATTTCAATCATGTTTTAAATGATAAAATAATAAGTTATTTTTATTAAAAAAAATATTAAAAAATAAATATTTTTTGAAATTATAATTCTGACCTAAAAAGAATGAAATTGAGAACTATAAAATTATAGGATATTGAATTCTAATTCTTATTATTAAAGGGCTACCAAACTTTGGATATTGAATTCAAATTCTAATTCCAATTCTTATTATTAAAGGGCTACCAAATTTTGGAATTAATCCAATTTCAATTACAGACTTAACAAAGTAACAAACACACCATTGTTATTTGTTTATGATTATTTTTTAAATTATTTTAAATTTAATTATATATATATAACTAATATATTTTTAAAAGTAAAAAAAAAAAACAAATTAAGTTTTGGTGACAACCCAAACTTAGGGGTGGACAAACCTACCGATCCGATCTTTAAAGGCATTTTTGGCAACAGAGGATCCTCGTTTTGGGGAGCACCACGGCGTTGATTTGCAAGCCCTTATCCGAGCAGCTATAAGAGCTTTTCGATCGCAAGTATCTTGCTTGACTCCGTCAGCTAAACCATCTTAAGCTTGAGGAACTCAATTATCTTTCTAGCTAGTATTCCTTTACCTATTGAGAGGAGATATCAGAATAAAAACATGTATGCGTGCTAAGCGTGGGCAAGCGAAGACAAGCAGAAGGTATGGAATAAAGTCTTTTCTTACATTCAAATAAGTCGATTCGACCGACTTTTGGATAACAAGAAGGCGAGCAGACTATGCTTGGACGAGCATCCGCGCTGAGCTTCTTTCATTCGCTTTGTTCGTATAGATCAACTACCTCGTCCTATCAATCACGCGAAGAATCTTAACGCGCGCTGCGCTGCCCGACACACAAAAGAATTGCGATTTTTTGTTGGAACGCCGGCGCGAACACAGTGGTCTCTGACCAAGACCAGGAACCCATTCGAATCGTGGGTTGACTAGTTGGAAGGATTGCTTTCTGCCGTCTGTCTTTTCCACTCAGGTTCTGAAAGATCTCGACCAACGGGAGAGGAAAGTAGGTTGAAAAACGTACATGATCTCACGTATAGTACCAGAACCACGACGTGAACACCCGAACGGGGAATACCTTACTGAATACTTTGCATCTTCATCTTTTCTCCAGCCTAGACCCATTCTTCTGGATCTGAATTAGTCCTATTTCAGGTGCCTTCTTTAATAAAGACCTCTTGATCCCCCATTGATCATTTTGTTGATTGAAAGAGAATAAGCGCTATCCATCGAGTAAAGGGGGGTTTTGCTATAGTGATTTCGGAGGTTTGTGGCCCCTTCGAGAGTTGCGGGTCCTTGTCGCTGCATGAGTGGTATCTCACGCTCAAAACTCCGGAGACACGAGTCGAGTCCTAGTTGTTGCGGTCCGTTTCCTGGTTTCGCTTGTGTTATTTGCATTTTTGATTGGTTCCATTGGGAATCTCGTAGCCCCATGCCCCCCACAAGCTTGGGCTTACACACCGTATCCCATGTTACTAGGTGGATGCCTCTCCGCTCCGGCTTGTCTCCCCACAAAAAATTCCTGCATGCTCTATTAATAAGGTCCCGTGTGCCCCTAGAAATCCAAGTGGTCTGATCGAATTGGATATTCGTCTCTATTTTTTTTCAAAAATTGCGATTCGTATCCGATCCGGTATTCGACCACTATCCGATCCAAAAACACTGGATCGGATCAACCAGCCGGATATCCGCTGATCCAATTTTTTTATATTTCTAATTTTTTTCATAAGTTAGAAAATTAAAATTGTTCTATTAAGGATCTAAGTTATTAATTTAACTCATAAGTGCGATACATATCAAATATATAATTCAAATGCCAAAATGAAATCAATGTTTTTTGTTTGGGTTTGTAAAGGAAAATGGGAAGAAAAACAAATGGAAGAGACATATTGTTGTTTGGTTTTATGGGTTTGTAAAGGAAAATGGAAGGAAGAGAGATTTTTTATTTTTGTTTGGGTTTGTAAAAAAAACGGGAAGGAAAAGAAAAAAATAGAGAAATTTTTGATTGGTTTGTAATTGTTTAATATTATTTTTATTTGTGTTTGTAAAGAGAAAGAAGGAAAAGAAAAGGGAGAGAGATTTTTAGTTGAATTTGTAATTATTTAATAATACTTTTGTTTTGGTTTGTTTATTTAATAAATATTAAAAATTATCGGATCGACTTCGAGTATCCGATTTTTTTTGTCCGATCCGTATTCGATCCGAAAATCCGGTAAAAATATCGGATCAGATCGATTTTCAAATTCAATCCATCGGATACAGAATTTTTCGGATCGGCCGGATTAACGGATCAGATCTTTCGGATCGAATTTTTTGGCCACCCCTACCCAAACTTATATAAAAAAATGTCAATTCACTTTGAAAAATAATAATATAATAAGAAATTTGACGAAATGACCCTAAAAAGGGACTTAAATGTGCTAGTTAGTAAATGACCATTTCAAAATATTCTGACGAAATTACCACATCACGTAACGCAAAGGGAAGAATCGTCTCGCGAAAGAAAAATCTGTGAAATTACCCCGTCGCGTACGCGAATGACACGATCATTCTGGACTTTTCACATGCTTTTCTTTCGCGAGACGATCATGCCCTTCGCGTTACACGGCGGGGTAATTTCGTCAGAATATTTTGAAGTGGTCATTTGCACAATTAAATTTATACGCTGGTCACCAGTGCATTTAATGGCCTTTTTAGGGTCATTTCGTCAAATTTCCCAATATAAAAGCTAGAGCATTTTCCTAGTTGAGGTAAAATGTAAAAATCTGTCACACTATTATTATTTCCATATAATCTTATTATTCAATATAAAGCCATCTCTAATCTGCACACCGATTCTATCTCCCATTGACAAGAATCAAACACTAGTTTATAACATAAAAATACAGGCCAGAAAAGAAAGAAGTTATAATATAAATTAATACAACAACATATACATATAAGTGGTGTTTATGATTTCCATTGTTTGCTTAACTGCTCTAGGTCTCTCAATTGAGATTTTAACAAGGAATGCTTGTTATGCATCTTATCTAGCATCGTCTCAATGATCATCATCTCTTCCTTGAGATGTTGGACCTGTTTGTCGAGCCAATTTGACATTTCAGGTCTCATTCCATTAGCATTGTTGTTGTTAAGATATTCCGCTTGAGTAAACACTCTCACTTGTTGGGGTCTAGATAGTAGTACAACTATACTCAACTGCAAGGTTAAAAAAAAAAATTATATGCAGGCTTAGGGTAATCTAAAGTTGTCCTTAATTTATTCTTTAGATTGCATTACATGTGAGAGTAATGACTAAGAAAAAAGTCAAATGTTATTTTCCTATAAAAGAAATTTTGTGCCCTTTATGCATGGAACACAAAGAGGAAAATTGTGTTCTCTTTATGCATGAAATTTTCCTATTTGATTGCACATTCTCTATACGAAAGAGTTATTAAATGTATGATGATCCTGAGATGGCCTAAAATATGGAGCAGAGTTAAAGAATGGACGGTGGAACTCGAATATATTAGCTTGTACTCAAGGATATACTAAAATGTTCCTTTTGCTGCAATTGTCTCCGAGATCATAACCCCGAAAAATGCAAGTGTTTGGAATGCCAAGAAAAAAGGAACAACAAATATGAAAATCGATTGTAACATGCTGAGATTTACAAAGTAAAAACTGTACACAAAAAAAATCACATTATGACTTCTTTGCAAGGAAAATAATGAATATCGCAGTGCTATTTGGAAAATTATGAGTGCATTACTTGGTTTTCCTTTGGCTTATTTTTTTTTCATTTTTCCAAGAAAAGGAAAGAGAAGGTATATATCAAGAATATATACATACCTGCATCAGAAGAAGAATCAGTGCAAAGACGATGATCAGAAGTACAGGAATCTGGCTTTGAGACTTCATAGATGTATAAAACTTCACTAGGGTTTCACCAAGCGAAGAGATACTTCCTCCATGTGATCTATTAATTAAGGGATCATCAGCTGGTTCGTTAGCGTTTGCCAATCTTTGTGATGTTGTTAAGCCATTCTCCACTCGTGATGTTCCCAAATTCTCAGAAGAAGGATATAATCTTTCTTGTTGAGCATTATTATTACCATTAGGCATCACAATATTAGCTAATGCAACACCTTCAGCTACATTATGTATAAAATAGCAGCAAAGGATAACACTGGTTAGCTTTGGTTTAAAAGAAAGAAAAGCATTGTGGAGTGGTGCAATATACCTTCTTTCTTAATGTGCCTTTGCTTCACCCTCTCATCTGCCTGAAAGAGATGATCCCGTAAGAAAATAATAAATGTCGGAATATTAGATATGATATTAGTTTTTCTTTAAAAAGATCGCGATGATGTAAAAATCTACATTTGTTATATTTGTGAATTGTTATATTTGGAAAAATCACAATGATCTAAAATTAGACTATATTTGATCCTGATATAATTATTTTGTATACTGAAGAAGAAGAAATTACATTATAATCTAGATCACGATCTATAAAAATTACCTAACAAAAAGAAAAAAACACTTCTTTTAGTTTTGTACAAAGAACAAGCTAAATAATATTACTTTATAAAGAGGGGTCAGGGGTGTACTATCCCATAAGTATATGATCTCTATTATGTAATATAAATTAATACTTTCTAAAAATTATATGATATGATTGAGAATAATCATATGTAATTAGGATCTGATTAGCATATTATTACTTAATATTAGAGATATGTTATTCTATAAGTAGATGTTGATCTCTATCATTAATAGATATAAATTAATACTATCTAAAAAATGCTTCTTTTTAGTTTTATACAAAGAACAAGCTAGAATTTGCAAGAAAATGGCATTTACATTTTTTTTCCAGAGACCATATGCATCTCGAGCCTCTTCCAGAGTAGACTGCTCGATTTTTCCTGCCAAATTAAACACAAATAAAAAATATGACTGTTGCATAAATTTAAAATAAAAAGGGGGCAGTTAAATTACAAATATGTAAGGAAAGATGTCCAGATCATTGTCATACACAACAAGTGAGAAATAAGCATAAATGCTCAGGCTTGACTCCTATAGAATTTACTGAAGTTAATGTTGCAAATACACCATGTTATTTTAAATCTAGATATTCCTACATTCTAATTTTTGTGACCCAGGTTTAATCCCGGGTTGGCTACTACAACCCCCCTTTAATCAGAGCGGTCTTAGTGGTAATCGAACCTGAGACTTTTGCTCTACAAGGTAAGACCCATTTACCACTTGAGCTATCCTGTTGGGCTGACTTAAAGTCAACTTATGTAGTATAAAGTTTCAAAGTCTAAAACAGTCTCATGTAAAAAAAACCCAATCCTAGCCAACAGGTTTAAGTCTCTTATGAAGATATCATTTGAATCTCATTTTATACCTACATGAAATCTGCCTGTTGCAAATGCTTCCAAAAGCACTCTCTTGTACACAGAGAAGTTTGTTTTATAACTATACATTTTTTGGAGCAAATCTCATAACTAGCTAAGCATCAATAATTGTAAATTTGTAACATAAGACATAATACAGCATTTCAGAAACCTAAAAAAGTTCTTTAAGGAATTAGACACCTTCAACTAATTACTCTATCACTTGTTTTTGATGGCTAAAACATACCTTTCCACATTGTTTTCTTGGAAAAAGCCACGCCTAGATAATATCTCAAAATGCAGCTATTTAAATCATTTTCATCTCTTTCCACATCCCATAGTCCCTGAAGAAGTTAAGAAGAAGATGTATACAAAATGTATCAGATATGACCAACAAGATGGTTACTGTGGCTGAGAGAAACCAAACTGGATAGCCAAAGTTAAAAGGAATTTTAACTATGCCAAAAAAACAAGGACAACAGGATTTTTGGTATCATTTTTTTTTATTTCATCATGATCTGGACAAATCTACATTTGCTATGATCCAAAATATAATCTGATCATATCGTGAAAAACAAATTTCTATACGAAAGAAGCAAAAGAATTACACTATAATTAGGGATCATGGTCTAGAAGTAGATTTGTATAACAAAGGAAGTAATAATAAAAATCACACTATCAAGATGATGATGATCAAAAAACATTTATCTGATCACCAACCAGGAAAAAAATTGATACCAAATGAAAAATAAAACGACTTACAATTTTTGTTTTGGGGATCATTCAATAAGTCCGTGATTGTGACAAAATACTAGTTTCCAACTAGGCTCAACATATAACCAATACCAATCCAACCCATTTCATGAATAAAATGGGACCAATTAAGCAACCAACGAAACTACTTGTTACAAATAACATCTTGTTGTTGAATAATATGATTCTAATCATTTCACACCCCTTACTCTATTTGGCTTCCTCAAGCTCCTTCCCATAGTGGTTTCAACATTTAATATGGAGATGGCAATAGGAATACTATTAGCTCATATGAGAACATTATATACCCCAAATAAAGGATAAATATTCTAGATAACACTGAAACAAAATTATTTTTGAGGTTCAAAGAATAGATGGAAATGTGAAAATGGGAGTTGCACATCTTCATTTAACTCTAGGATTGTAGATTACGGATTGCAACCCCTAACAGATGTTCACGTCCCTTTGATGCAAGAAAACTCCTTTGTCTTATTAACAAATTCCTATATTCCAGACAAAAATGTCTTCACATTCTTTAGTCCTCTAATGTTGTTTCAAGCAAGTATTTAGCTAATGTGACTGCCAGTCATTTTGTTTTTGAAATTAAAAGAGAACTAGCATGACAGCCCATAGTCATGCCCCCCGCTTAAACTCAAAGCGATTCCAAATGGAATCGAACCCGTGACCTTTTGGTCTCTTAAACCGACTCTTACCACTGGGCTACCTTGGAGGGGTTACTGCCAGTCATTAGGAATCAGTAAAATGTCAACAATATAAATTGTGAAAGTTTTTGTTGTTTTGTGGAGATGAAACTTATAAGTTTAATATGTTATGAAAGAAATTACAAATATTATTTGAAAAAGGGAAAACAAATTGTGGACGACTGCTGCTCCACTGCACATGTCAGGATGAATCCAACTAAAAGCCAATATGATCTCCAAATAAGATGCAAGGCTTAAGGATAAGCAGGTTCAACATAAAAGGCTTTAGCCAAGAGCTTAAAGTTTCGAGTAAAAACACTTACATTACATGCCAATCGCCATCTTACCAATGGTACAAACAAGCTATTGAATATCACCTCATAAATAGTGGGTTACTTCAACTTACATACGCATATCTGGCCTTAATAATAACTTCAGAAGTTACACTTTATACACACGCATCCTCATCTAAATAACCATATAGGTGAGCATTACACTAACAATTTGTTTTTCTTGGGACTTTGCAAGTCCTCTCGTGACGCTTGCAATATCTATGTGACTGATAATATTTGTGCTTCATGGAAGACTTCCAATGGCGAACATCCTTTTTACTTCGATCGTTATTGGACTCAAAACGTATCAATTCTATATATTAATTAAGGGATGACTGACATGGAAAAGATAAAAGAGATAGGACCATAATGGACTGAGCATGTACTGATTGCAAATTACTTTTGCCTCTCTTCAAGGATTTTGGTCTACTGGACATAGTGAAGGTAGTCTGTTGTCACAATTAAATGTAGAAGAGGTCACAGGCTAAGAAGGCTATGCGGCAAGAAATTTTCCAATGAAAATAATATAGGGTTTGATGGTTTAGTTTTGATTTCAGTACACATTCTGTTTACAAACTGAAAGGGGGATATTCACTAAAGTGTAACATGGATATAAAACTCAACAGAAGTTACTGACATGCACACTATAATCCATACCTCAACTGTGAAGTAGTCTCCATAAGGTACATCTTTTACTACTTGTGATGTTTCAATAACCAAATGACTGCCAAAAGTAAAACGCAAACCATTATAAGCTGATAATATCATCCCAGACAAAAGATAAATTGTGCAATTGTTAATCTGAGAAGAAAAACATGGTCCCTGAATAAGAGCATTTCATGCACTATATTCAAGTAAGAAGTATGAGAATTGAGGAGTGAAGTATTGATAGTCAAGCACGAGCAACAACAAAAAGGATGAGGTGAGAACCCTAGTTCTTCACAAGGATGATGTTGGTAAAAGCTACAGCAACAAAAAGGGAGTTGAGTTCCTTTTTTCTTAATAAATGACAATTCTCTTGTTCAATCCCAAGGAACATAAATAAAAACTTATGATTATTTTTTTTCTTTTCATATTATATGTCCATTAATCTCTAGATGAGGTGAGAACCCTAGCTTCAAGTAGTTAATTCACAAACTTCAAAAGGAAAAAATTAGATTTCATGCTGGATACTGGCAACCTAAAATAAACTATGCAAACACTATTTGATGCACATCATCACATAAGAGGGGTGAGAATTCATAAAGTTCCCCAAAATATAGCATTATTTGCTTCCATAAACATGGAAATAGAACATTAACCTGTCTCTATAAATTCTATATTTCTGAACCTCCTGGCAACTTCCAAATTTAGCACCTAAAACAAGCACCAACCAAACAAAAAATGCGAACAGAAACTTCAATATCAGCACAAGATTGGATTTCTTAATAAAATGAGAACAGAATGATACCAAAGTAAATTTTAATTGGATGTTGAAAGAACAAATCGCGAGCACGCCCAAACTCATTATGGTTATACCAAGAGCTGACCCTAAAATCTGCACTTAGGAAGTTGAGTATTAAGTAAACAACATCAATTTGTTTAGGCTAGAAATCTCCAATCACCAAAGATGAGATTAAAATTTTAAATTCTATAATTTAAGAATGAGTACCTTTGTCTCCACACTTTTCATGATATGATTTGATGAAATCAGACGCATCATCAGAGAAAAAGAGAATGAAAAATTCCTCCACCATTATCTACCATCATTGATGAAAATCTTAATTAGACGCGTACTAAACATAGAGAATCTTAATGGAACACTCAGAACAAGCACTATAATTTGCATATTTATTAAGAACATATATACCGTAAATTTAGCTTCTGCCACCTTCACATAATTTTGCGGAACTGCACATCAAATTAACAAATTAAGACAGATTAAAACAAAATAAAAAAAATGCCAAATTATTAGTACGCTAAACTGGAGTTAGATTTCAAAAATATCTTCCCAAGATGAAAAAACTAGAAGCATTTATATCATAGATGTGCATGCACAAATAAAATATACTAATTAGACATAAACATGTTAAAAGGTTTTTAGCAAGCTATGACAGATAACCATTTAATGAGCACATTGGGTTGTAATGAGTTGAATAAAAAGGAGCTGTTTTTTTTTTTAAACCAGACAAAGGGATGCCTAATTAAAGATAATATATATATATATATATATATATTAAATGCAACACCACAAGCTTTAGTGGTGTAATTCAGCACAACATCTCTTGTTCAATTGTATCATGATTCACAAACTTAATAAGCATAACTAACCTTTAGGTGCTTCAGAATTTTCATGCACCCATTTAGGAGCCTCCTGAGAAGACAATGGTTCTCCATTTGTAACAATAGCAACATCCTCTTCTAAGTTTTCCTGAACTTCTAAAGAAGCTGGTACAATTTCGGGTTCACCATTGGTAGGAATCAAAGAATCTTCTGACATAGAAATCCCTTCATTCCTTATCAAATAAACCAAAGATAAGACTGCAATAATTTAGGATCTCAGAAATCAGTACGCCCTTCCTAACTGAATACCTTTCACTAGGTTCCAGATCATCTTTGAGGCTTTCAGAATTCTCAGCCTCTGAATTTATGCAGATTCCATTTGTTTCACTAGTAGACTCTAATAGCAAATCCTAATATAAGAGAGAAAGAAGTAAGAATATGAGTAACAGAACAACCAAAAGTTATACCTTACCTACAAACCTTTTTTTTACTGAAGGGTCATGTTTATTAAAATTTCATTGAGTCACCAACAATAAAAAACAAGTTACTACTAAATAGTGCTTCGATTCAACCACTACGATGAATAATAAGATGAGGGAAGAACGAAATACCTGCATGTTTGAATTGGATTTAGACATTACACCATGCTGTGACCAACGTTCAGTAATTAGCCTATAAGCTTCATCTCGAGAGAGGAATGACGTAAAGAAAAACTGCAAAAGAACTAGTCAAATTGAAAAAGATGCCAGGTGTACAACACAATTTTAAATCTGGCTTCACAATTGATAAACCTTGAAAGCAAGTGTTAGATAAAACACATCAGTCAGTCTAATACCTTCTTTTCTCCCACCATAATATCTATAGCAGTAGGAAATATCCCAGCAGCTTTTGCTCTTCGCACAGATGTGACTTCATGAAATGAAATTACTTTCTATGAACAAACCAAAAAGAGAGTTATTTAGTCAAGTACTATAATGCAGGTGTATGGGGATGAGAATTCTAGAAACCAGAAAAGAGAAGGGATAGAAACTTCTCCAGAAATTAAAAAAAACTTGATCAAATAAATGGTAAAAATTTAACCAAGATACCTTTGTCTCAAACCCGAAGAGATTAGAATAAAAGCAAATATAGTTATTGAACAGGTACATATGACCCTGCAACAATTAACAAACAAGGGACACCAGACTTTAATCGCTATTGGCAAAGGTAATACTAACATATAATGATTTTGGAATGGATTGAGAAGACAAACCATAAAACTACAAAAACAAATAATATATATATAGCAATTCCATTAAATATCACATTCCATTAAATTAGCTAATAAAATAGGTTCAAGTACAACTTTGCCAAAAACAAACTTAATAGGCACTATTTCAAATCCAAATCTGAGTTTGCTATGGAAACTGATTCCTATTTGAAATAACTATTTTACATGTGTCCATGTTGAGATACAATCACAATTCTAGCAATTCCAAATAGGCTCAAAATTAGACACGTCCGCTAAAGTTGTTAGAAACATAATTTTCAAATTGAATCATCTTAGAAGAAAGGATGATAAAGAAATTGGATAATCTATTGAAGAAGATTTAAAATCAGTTCTAATGGAATTAATGAATGTAATTGTTTGAAAAGGGGTAAAAAACTCTTAGGAAGTGTTGTAAAGGAAATGATGTTTAGTATTTGTATGTGTTTCACCCATATTGCTCTTTGCCATCCGTTTCCCCTGATGTACACGAATTATTTCTCTTGATAAGATATCTTTGTAATCTACAAGTTTATGCAATATGTAAATGCTTGAACATTCAAGAAATCTATCACATAACAAATACCTGGAGAAGAAAATTTTCTTGCAATGCACAGTTAAAATCTTGAACAAGCGTCTGCATAGAAGAGAATGGAGAAGATCTATTAACTGGTATTTAACACTAGATGAGTAAGTAAGAAATCAATAAAACCACAAAATCAGCTATTGTCGATATGGCAAGCCTTTATTTACACAAAAACATTGTGGATGTCACATTGTAACCAAGCACACTTTGAAACATAAGCTATCATGTCTAATAGGGGGGAAAGATCAAATGCAAAAAAAAAAAACGAGGTAACTTAAATAGAATCCTACAAATAACCCATGGGAAATTGGCCATTAAACAAACCAAATCTTGTCAAGAACTTTGAATGAAGCAAGCACAAAAGAAACTAATTAACATTCAAGATTTCATGTATAATTTTGACCAAACTACCTAGAGCATAGATTTGTCAAAGTTCTATATATGAATCAGATAAAAACAAGGAGAATAATGCATTTAGTGGCTAGCAATATAATATAGGTTCAGACAGGTGACTGAAACATGAAGACATGTATTTTAATTAAAACCATAAAATGTAGACCTTATTTGAAGAATTTTCAGAATTAAGAGAAAAGAAATACAGATTACTGTTGTATCTAAATTATATATGCATGAGGATAAATAAATAATGTGCTTCTATGCAAGAAATGGTCAAATATATTTACAAACACACAAAAACATTGAGAAAAAGCGTCCAGTGATACTATGTAATAACAAAGTTGACAAAAAGTCGAAATATCCATCTTTACTCACTTCAAACAAAGGAAATAGGAGTATTTACATGGTGCAACTGACCAACATATATGTAAATATCTCATACCTCAGCATGTAAGAGTGCTCCTATAGACTTCAAGAAATGAAATGGATAAGCAGAGAACATCACTTTCAGGTAAAGCTTAGAGATAGAGAAAGATGATTTGTTAAACTAATAAATTTCAAGTTCAATATTATTTAGATTTCCTAGATAAGGATAGAAATGCTTAGTTGGCTTCAGCTTAGGTCGTTTACAGATGTAACTTATGCTTAGAAATTGGAGATCTTTAATGACATTAGCAGGAAGATGCTACAAACAATGTTACTAATAATAGTCAAATATGAAAGATTTGTTGTTAATCTCTTAATCTCCTTGTTACTAATAATAGTCAAATAATTGAATCTCTTAATCTCCTTGTCCACTTTAGTTAAGCTCTTTGTGAAGGAAATACATTATCCTACTGGAAAATATCCAATTAAAAGACTTCCAGTAAAATCTTTTTTTTGGGAAAACTTCCCAGTAAAATCTTTATATAGACTTATCAAGTATGAGTGCAAATGTTCTCTTTAAGCTAGAAATGTTTAAGTGAATTAGTTTCTTATCTGACCACTTATGTGTGGTGCTCATGAAACTAACTCATTCCAGAATGGCCGTGATCTGTGCCTCACCTTGAACATTCACAAAAAAAATGGCATTTTAGAAATGCCTCCTTAGATTTGCCTGAATATCATCAAACTGTTGGCTAATTGTTAAGGTAATGGAAGTAAGCCAAATAAAAAGTTGTGAGTTACAAAATTATGTTCTGTGACAAATAAATGCTTGTAAGCCTGCAAGAGCATTAGTGTGCCTCGTACTTTTATAGGGCTTGAACAACCAAATTTAGGAAACATCAATAGGAGATTTTCTAAAAACAATAAATTAATAAGTCTTGTGAGTCAAGAAAGGAAAGAAGAATAAAGACTACCAGAATATAACTGAACTATTACGGATAACAATGATTCAGATGATGATAACAATTCCAAGACACATAATAATCAATTACTTCAAAAGTCCATATTGCTATGAAAAGAATAACAGGTCTTTGGAATACAAGCAAAGAACTAACTAATCTGCACTACTTATTTGTACTTGTATTATAAGATTTAGGACCTCCACTAATAATATTCTTGTATACTTTGGGTGCTTATTGTTAACATTATTAGACTACTAATATCTCAAGGGTTTGGAGACAAATTTATCTAGTGTAATTATCCCCAAATTTAAGTACAATATGGTGAATAACTTAAAGGGGCGAAGGATCAGCACTGATCATGCAAGGAGCACTAATTGCAGAAAATATTTGAGAAAACTTAATTACAGATAGATTTGAATCAGTATGAGAAAATGCAAGATGACAACTTTACCTCACATTAATTGTATTAAAATTAATTATAAGAAAAGTTCATTAACACCCTAAAGTAAAGCAGTTTCATACAGCCAGCCAACATATGCAAATTCAGCAATAAAAAAGAAAATCCACCTACTTCCTCATGTGAAAGCCGAAAAAGTTGTCGATATTCCTCACTCCTCAATGACGGCTGAAGCTGCAAGTTAACACAATTTACAAACAATCAGAATAGAACCTGCCATTGTTATCCCTAATAATTTGAAAATACCAACTGAAGTGTATATGGATCAAATAAGTACTGATGTCTGAAGTTCGGAGGTCTTTAACCGGCTGGGCGATCGATCCACCAAAGAGGGTAACACGGCAGAGGATGATTCAGATGAAGCGTCGGAGTTTCGTCCTGATGGAAACGATTCAACTGATTCCGCCCGATCAACGTTCTCGGAGAGCGCCATTTCTTTTGGAGTATCAGTCCAAATTGGTGGACCTCTAGAGAGAGAAAAAAGAAATCAGCTTTTGCCTTTCGGAAACATCAAGAAGGAGAGAGAGAGAGTAACTGTCGGTTAGATAAAAGTTTGGAGTTTCTTTTAAGTGTTCGATTAAGTCGGCTTTAAGAAAGAAAGAAAAAGTGTAAATATTATTAGTTTTTTTTTATTATCAAAAAGTAAGTAATTGCTTGACCATTTCTTAAGGTTTTGGATTGGTGTGATGATTTTGGATTACATTATCATGAATCAGATTTCTCCTCATTATTAATTATTTTAGTATGAACAACAATCTCTTTTTTTCTACAAATTTCTCACGATTTTTAAATGTATAAAATTGATTTGTGATCGCATTTTGAGTTGTTTCTTGTAAGCTAGTAAAATAGTGTTTTGATTTAATTATCTACCTACCCTTCTTATATTTAGGGTTAGTGTTTTTTTTATGATAGAGATGTGATATATGTTTAAAAAGATATAAAGAAATAAATGGTCCAAGTATTTAATTAGATGAGAAGCATTACCAAAACAGGGTAAAATTATGAATTGATTTAGCTAAGTTAAGTCACCCTATTTATAATTATAAGGTGTTAATTAAACTATTAACAACTTTGGAGAGTAACATAATAAATCTAAGGACTTATATATTATTTAGAGTCTCTGTTCAACTCTAATAATTTTACACTACTTCTCCATAATACAGCATCAACGACACAAGTGAAAATATAAATTAGACTAATTTGTATGAGTGTCCAAATAAACTAAATATCCAATCGAATTCGAATTCATCGAATTTTAATAAATTTAATTTGTGAGCCTTCTTCTTTTTCTGGTTCTCCTTTATTTTGTCGTTGTCCTCACATAGTTGGATTAGCTTCTCTCAAATTTCTTTAGTAGAGGAGTACGACTTGATCTTTCTAAACATATTCTTGCCCAGCGCCTTGTACAGAATATCTTTAGCGACATTATCTAGGTTGTTCTTCCTCTTGTCTTCACTAGTCCACTCAGATATGTCCTTCTCAATATTTATCGGACCTTCGGTGATGACAAACCACATGTCATCATCTATGGAGCAAGATGAGCATGGACCCTCTTCTTCCACACGAAATAGTTTTCTTTTCAGAACATAGAAACCGTGTGGGTGACAGCCATAGACATGATTCAGGTTCTTATTGAAGCTTGAGAATAGAAAACGAGGCTCTGATATCACTTGTTGGGATCAGTGTTAACAATAGAGACTAGATCTTGACTATTGTAAACAACTTACGATAAATTCTTCGATAATAATCTTGTGAGGGATTAGTATCTGTTTCTATTTTTGCAAATCCTCCAAACTCTTGAAACAACTTTAAGTGCGGAAGTGTTCGTCGGATTTGAAACTTTAGACAACTGAATGTAGAATGACAGAAAGTAAGAACACAAAGTTTTTTTTATGGATATTCAGAGTAAACCCTCCTACGTCACCCCTTCTTCCTCAACTGAAAGGATATTCTTAAAAGGCTTTGGTTTGTATAGAACACACTACACAAACCCAGTTAAAAACTCATGACTTAATTGACCGTCTGTTCTAAACTCCTAACACACACACTGTTGAACAAAATACTCTCTGTTCAACTTACAACACACAGTTAATGACTATCAAATAGTCTAGTAACTTATCTCTCAACTTCACGTAGTGAATTACAAAATTCACTTGAAAACAAAATATCTAGAGAGAGAGTAAGTTGATTCAAGAAATCAAACTTGTAGAAATCTAGTGATTCAATGAGAGAGAGAGCGAGCTTCAGCTTCTGTATTATGATTCCAACAATTCGTCTGTTGTCCTTAGGCAACTATTTATTCTTGAAAAGCACCAACGGTCGAATCCTCCTTTTGAACACGTGGCATGTGTCCGTTGGACGACCGTTTATAGTATGAGAGTACAACAGACTCTAAGTATTTAGATCGTGGCCGTACCGAATAGGTAGTGCGCTGAATATCCTCTGATCTTGTCTTGTACTGGAAATGCAATTGGGAAATATCCTCGTACATGGCTTTCATTCATTTGTTAAGGTCTGTTGCCAGCTGTCTGGAGAGCTCTACTACCAACTGTCTAGATGCTCATCTTCCTTCAGACACCATCTGCTCATCTTAGTCACCATCTGCTTATCTTAGACGTCCATTTGCTCATCTTAGACGTCCATCTACTTAGACGCCTCATCTTATCATCTTAGACGTCCATCTACTCATCTTTGACGTCCATCTACTTAGACGTCTCATCTGATCATCTTAGACGTCCATCTTCTTAGACGCCTCATCTTAGACGTCATCTGCTCAAGTTAGACATTCTCGTTTAACTACGCTTCCTTTTAGACTGCGTCTAAAATAGTTAGACGCCATCGTCTAACTACGCTTCCCTTTAGATCGCGTCTAAAAGAGTTAGGCGCCCTCGTCTGACTACGCGTTGACTTTGAGACGTCTGCTAGCGTGTGTTGACTTTAAGTTGTGCCTGCAAATTAATAAAAATTCAATTATTAATTTGAACATGGTGAGATTCGAACCTATGTCACCCGCGTGACAAGCGAGCATACGTAGCACTACACCACTTAAGATGTTAATATCTAAATATATATTTCTATATTTGATATGACTAATAATTATTGAGATTAGTTTTATCCATTTATTATCAAAATCCATTTCATCAATCATCGAAATCAAAAATTTTAAATTAATTAAAAATCGTAACCCAACAATTTCTCCATTTTTGATTATTTAAGCTAAATTATCAAAACCAGGTGTGTTCATGATTTAAACATACTTCATCATTAAAAATCTTAACCCAATAGGTCCCATAACAATCCTAAGAAACATAAACCCCACACGCCTAGAGGGATAAAAAAAATGCTTTGGATAATTTTTTCTCACATTGGACACGACCGAACACATCATCGCCGACGAAGCTTTCGACGTCGGAATGATCTCAAATTTTTCCTATAGGTGTGTCTCTTCCCCCCTACAATTTGACCGAAGAATTTTCAATTTGGCTGGAGGAATCGGGAGATATCGCGATTATACTAATCGGACCGGAAAACGCATTGCATAGGATTCTCGCCGTGACCGCGCTTCTACACCGGAAGTCGACCACCATTCTCCAGCGCCTTCGATCGATTGTCGTGCGCCCTATGGAATGTGTTCTTTTGTGCAAGGAATGGTCGCGGTCATCTTTTCCTACCGTCGACTGGATAAAAACGTCAAAACCTCCTTCTATAGAGACCGAGCGTCGAATTGGCGTTAGTCGCCCTACTCATCTCACTTTTCATTTACAGATAAGTCCGGACCTCGGCCTGGACATCAAACCACACCGCGAGGCGTGGGTAGGTCTCCATTGAACATCAATTTGTAGTTTGAATCAAGTGTTCGGTATGGTGGAAGCTTTTGTAGCTACAGAACGTTCCAAAAGTGCTTAGACTTGTTCTTGTTTGGGCACTTATCTTCAAGCCCCTGTTTCGGTGCGATTCGTTTCCAATCGTGCTATTTGCGCCCATCCTTTGCTACAGAATTCCAAC
Source organism: Impatiens glandulifera (assembly GCF_907164915.1). Classification (NCBI taxonomy): domain Eukaryota; kingdom Viridiplantae; phylum Streptophyta; class Magnoliopsida; order Ericales; family Balsaminaceae; genus Impatiens; species Impatiens glandulifera. The sequence goes on from NC_061870.1 coordinate 11,256,575, forward strand.
CTCTGTGTCTCCTTTTTAAGATTGAGCAGTGTGCGCTTAATATTTCCCATGACTGGTACACGTTTGTCCAGTATTGTTACTCGGGCAAGGGGTGTCCTTCAAGCCCTCTTTAAAGATCCTAAGAAGGTGCTGATGGGGCCGTCGATAGGTAAAAAGGCTAGGACCGATAAAAGAGCACGCAGGTCCCAAAACAATTCTAGGAAACAAAAACCCCACGCGCCTAGAGGGAGAAAAAACGCTCTGGAGATTTTTTTCTCGCATTGGACACGACCGGACACATCATCGCTGGTGAAGCTTCCGACGTCAGAATAATCTCAAATTTCTCTTGCAGGTGCGTCTCTTCCCCCCTACAATCTGACCTAAGAAATTTCAATTTGGCTAGAGGAATCGGGAGATATCATGATTATACTAATCAAATCGGAAAACGCACCACATAAGATTCTTGCCGCGAACGCGCTTCTACACTAGAAGTCGACCGCCATCCTCCAGCGCCTCTAATCGATTGTCGTGCGCCCTCTAGAACGTGTTCTGTTGTGCAAGGAACGGTCGCGATCATCTTCTCCTACTAACAACCGGAAAAAAAACGTCAAAACCTCCTTCTATATAGACCGACGTCGAATTGGCATCAGTCTCCTCCCTCTTCTCACTTTTTGTTTACAGGTAAGTTCGGACCTCGGTCTAGACATCAAACCACACCGCAAGGCGCGGGTAGGTCTCCATTGAACATCAATTCGCAGTTTGAATCAAGTGTTTGGTCTGGTGGAAACTTTTGTAGCTATAGACCGTTCCAAAAGTGCTTAGACCTGTTCTTGTCTGGGCACTTATCTTCAAGCCCCTATTCTGGTACTATTGGTTTCCAATCATGCTGTTTGTGCCCACCCTTTGCTGCAAAATTCCAACCTCTATGGCTCCTTTGAAGATTGAACAGTTTGCGCTTGATCTTTCCCATGACTGGAAAACGCCCGTCCAGTATTGTTACTCGAGCAAGGGGTGTCCTTCAAGCTTGCTCTAAAGATCCTAAAAGGTGCTGATGGGGCCGTCAGCAGGCAACAAGGCTAGGAATGATAAAAGAGCACGCAGATCCCTTTACAAACCTAGGAAAAAAAACACCACGTGCCAAGAAGGAGAAAAAAATGCTTTGGAGATTTTTTTTTCTCACATCGGACATGACCGGACACATCATCGCCGACGAAGCTACCGACGTCGAGATGATTTTAAATTTCTTCTGCAGGTGCGTCTCTTCACCCCCATAATCTGACTGAAGGAATTTCAATTTGGTCGGAGGAATCTAGAGATATCGCGATTGTACTAATCGGAACGGAAAACGCATCGCATAGGATTCTTGCCACGACCGCGCTTCTACACCGGAAGTCGTCCACCATTCTCTAGCGCCTTCGATCGATTGTCGTGCGCCCTCTAGAACGTGTTCTATTGTGCAAGGAATAGTCGCGGTCATCTTATCCTACCATTGACTAGAACAAAATGTCAAAACCTCCATCTGCATAGACCGAACATCGAATTAGCGTCGATCACCCTCATCGTCTCACTTTTCATTTACAGGTAAGTTCGTACATCGGTCTGGACATCAAACCGGTCTCCATTTAACATCAATTCACAGTTTGAATCAAGTGTTCGGTCTAGTAAAAGATTTTGTAACTACAGACCATTCCAAAAGTGCTTAGACTTGTTATTGTCTAGGCACTTATTGTGACACCCTAACTCCTATTACCTAGATCGGGTGAGGGATGTTTGAAACGTGAACATACTTAATGGAAAATAATAACATACGCGGAAACTTTTTATCATTTATAAAGAAGTGGTGCTACAAATTTCGGTCTTTTAAAAACAAGATACAGTCCTTTACTTATAAAAATACAGTCTTTTAGTTTTAGATCCTAAAAAGTACTCGGTCTTCAGTCTTTGTCCCTCCTTTCACACACATCCCTGCACCTTGCCCCACTCCAAGCCTCCCTTCACTTGTCATAAAAAGACTATTATTGTGTACTTACACCACACAAACATAGTGAGTCTAAAAACCCAACAAATATTAAAATGATTATAGAAAAGACTTTTAAAAACTTCTTTGTATCCATATGTTGGTTTATAAAATGGTTTATCATAGTGATTGTACAAATATATCTCGAGCACATATTTGGCCCTTGACCTTGAGAGCTGATTCTCAAGGTGATGAATCCGTTTTGAGCACATAATTGTAAGGGCACTCTTCGGAGTCCATCTTACAAGTCCACAACCTGGTTAGACACATTTTGTGTGGGTAGATATTCTGATAGTTCATGTTCAAAACTCATTCCTATAATATGCAACCATTATTTTAGAATCGGACTACCAGAGCTCATGTTGGTTAGCCTTCCTCCCATATTCGTCAATTTCTTTATCAATATTACTATGATTCCATAAAAACATTTCATACTTTAGAAAATATACACTTCTTTGAAAAAACATATCCTTCTTTGGAAAACAGATCCTTGTTTAGAAAATAGATCCTTCTTTAGAAAACATATCCTTCTTTAGAAAACAGACCATTCTTTAGAAAACAGACCATTCTTTAGAAAACAGACATTTCTTTAGAAAAGAGATCCTTCTTTAGAAAACAGACCCTTCTTTTGAAAACAGATCATTCTTTTGAAAACAGATCCTTCTTTAAAAAACAAATCCTTCTTTAGAAAATAGATCATTATTTAGAAAACAGACCCTTCTTTAGAAAAAAGATCATCCTTTGAAAACAAATCATACTTTGTTCATCATTAAAAATATGGATATGCAATGAAATTATGTTATAAAAATAGTATGCATCATTTATAGAATACACATGAATTATATAGCCATGTGTGGGTTTCTAAAGAGTATTGTAGAAAGGTTTGCTTGCCTTATACTTTGAAGATGCTAAGGATAGTTGTTCATCAATTGCTTCTACAGGTTGACTGTTCTTCAAGGTCTAGAGGGTTCTTATGATTCTTAGTGAAGAGAGAAATGGATTGATATCATTTAATGAATCCATTATGAAGTATATATATAAATAGTCAAGGTCGGTTATGGTAGCATAGGTTGGTTATCTTGCTAATTAAGATTGCAAGGCATGGGAATATCTAGCATGAGGTGGATACTTAATCATTAAGGTACTGGTCATAGACTTGTCATAATATGGGGTGGGTAATTGTTAATGAAGAAGGCTGGTCATGGCCTTGTCATAGCATGGTTTGGGTAAGTTGATAATGAAGAGGCCTGGTCATAGCCTTGTCATAACATGGGTTGAATAACTTACTAATGAAGAGTGTTGGTCATGGGCTGTCATTGCATGGGGAGGATACTTGCTAATTAAGGGTGTTGGTCATAGGTTGGTCATAGTATGGGGTGGGTGAAGCATGAGGTGTATATACTCAACACTTAAGATAATAAAGCATGGGCATTTCTTAGCATATGGTGTCTAAGCATGAGATGGCTAAGCATGAGGTGGTTATACTTAACACTCAAGATAATAAATCACGGGAAGATCCTAGCATGTGGTGGTTAAGCATAAGGTGTTAAGATAATAAAGCATGGGCAGATCCTAGAATGTGGTGGCTAAGCATGAGGTGTTAAGATAATAAAGTATGGGCAGATCCTAGCATGTGGTGGCTATACATGAGGTGGCTAAGCATAATGTGTTAAGATAATATAGCATGGAAAGATCCTAACATGTGGTGGCTAAGCATGAGGTGGCTAAGCATGAGGTGTTAAGATAATAAAGCATGGGAAGATCCTAGCATGTGGTGGCTAAGAATGAGGTGTGCTAAGCATGAGGTGTATTAAGCATGAAGTGTATTTAAGTATGAGGTGTATTAAGCATGAGGTGTATTAAGTATGATGTGTGCTAAGCATGTGATGTTTAAGCATGTGGTGGAAAAACAAAGCATGGAATAAGTCTCGACAAGATATTATTCTCGGTCTTAACACATATTTCCTCGGTCCTAACACATATTTCCTCGGTCCAAACACTTATTTCATCGGTCCAAACACTTATTTCATCGGTCCAAACACATATTTCCTCGGTCCTAACACATATTTCCTTGGTCCTAACACATAATTCTTTAGTCCTAAATCTTAGAATTCCTCGTTCCTAGTTTCCAATCTCTTGGGTGCTTGATCTTGTCTAGGACCTTAGATGTTTGGTCAAATATGAATTTTAAGTTGTGACACTTATCTCCAAGCCCCTGTTTCGGTACGATTGGTTTTCAATTGTGCTGTTTGCGCCCACCCTTTGCTGCAGAATTCCAACCTTTGTGGCTCCTTCAAAGTTTGAGTAGTTTGTGCTTGATCTTTCCCATGACTGGCACACGCCCGTCCAATATTGTTACTTGGGCAAGGGGTGTCCTTCAAGGCTACTCTGTAGATCCTAAGAAGGTGTTGATGGGGCCGTTGACAGGTAGCAAGACTAGGATTGGTAGAAGAGAACGAAGGTCCCATAACAATCCTAAAAACAAAAACCCCACGCGCCTAGAGGGAGAGAAAACACTATAGAGATTTTTTTTCTTACATAAGACACAACCGGACACATCATCGACGACAAAGCTTCCGATGTCAAAATGATCTCAAATTTCTCCTACAGGTGCGTCTATTCCCCCTACAATCTGACCGAAGGAATTTCAATTTGGCCGGAGGAATCGGGAGATATTGCGATTATACTAATCGGACTGGAAAACCTATTGCATATGATTCTTGTCGCGATTGCGCTTCTAAACCGGAAATCGGCCGCCATCTTTCAACGCCTTCGATCGATTGTCATGCGCCCTCTAGAACGTGTTCTGTGGTGCAAGGAACGGCCGCGGTCATCTTCTCCTACCGTTGACTGGAGCAAAACGTCAAAACTTCCTTATGTAGAGACCGGGCATCGAATTGGCGTTGGTCCCCCTACTTTTCTCACTTTTCTTTTACAGGTAAGTTCAGACCTAGGTCTAGACATCAAACTACACCACGAGGTGCGGGTAGGTCTCCATTGAACATCAATTCATAGTTTGAATTAAGTATTCGGTGTGGTGGAACCTTTTGTAGCTACAAACCGCTCCAAAAATGCTTAGACTTGTTCTTGTCTGGGCACTTATCTTCAAGGCCTTATTCCGGTGCGACTGGTTTCCAATCGTGCTGTTTGTGCCCACCTTTTACAGAAAAATTCCAACCTCTGTGGCTTTTTGTAGATTGAGCAGTTTGCGCTTGATTTTTTCCATGACTAGCACACGCCCACCCAATATTGTTACTCGGATAAGGGGTGTCCTTCTAGCCGATTCTGAGATCCTTAGAAAGTGCTGATGGGGCTGTCGACATGCAGTAAGACTAGGACTAATAGAAGAGCACGCATGTGCCATAACAATCCTAGGAAATAAAAACTCCACGCGCCTAGAGCGAGAAAAAACACTCTAGATACTTGTTTCGCTCATCGGACACGACCGGACACATTATAATCGATGACGCTTCCGACGTCGGAATGATCTCAAATTTCTCCTGTAGGTGCGTCTCTTCCCCCCTACTATCTGAATGAAAGAATTTCAATTTGGCCAGAGGAATCGGGAGATATTGTGATTATACTAATCGGAACGGAAAACTCATCGTATGGGATTCTCGCCGCGACCGTGCTTCCACACTAGAAGTCAATTGCCTTCCTCCAGCACCTTCGATCGATTTTCGTGCGCCCTCTGAAACGTGTTCTGTTGTGTAAGGAACGGTCGCAGTGATCTTCTCCTACCGTCGACCGAAGCAAAATGTCAAAACCTCCTTCTATAGAGACTGTGCGTCGAATCGGCATCGGTCGCCCTCCTCTTCTCACTTTCGTTTATAGGTAAGTTCAGACCTCGGTCTAGATATCAAACCACACCGCGAGGCGCGGGTAGGTATCCATTGATCATCAATTCACATTTTGAATAAAGTGTTCGGTCTGGTGGAAGCTTTTGTAGTTACAGACCGTTCCAAAAGTTCTTAGACCTATTCTTGTCTGGGCACTTATCTTCAAGCCCCTGTTCCGTTGCGATTGGTTTCCAATTGTGCTGTTTGCGTCCACCATTTTCTACAGAATTCCAACCTTTGTGGCTCCATTAAAAATTTAGCAGTTTGCGCTTCATCTTTCCCATGAGTGGCACACATCCGTCTAGTATTGTTACTTGGGCAAGGGGTGTCTTTCAAGCCCTCTCTAAAGATCTTAAGAAGGTGCTAATGGGGCCATCGACAGACAACAAGGCTAGAATTGATAGAAGAGCACGCAGGTCCCATAATAATCCTAGGAAATAAAAACCCCACGCGCTTAAACGGAGAAAAAACGCTCTTTAATTTTTTTTCTCACATCCAAAACGATCGGACACATCATCGCCAGCGAAGCTTCCGACCTCAGAATGATCTCAAATTTTTCCTGTACGTGCGTCTCTTCCACCTACAATTTGGCCATAGGAATCGGAAGATATCGCGATTATACTAAACGGATCAAAAAACGAATCGCACGGGATTCTAGACGCGACCGCGCTTCTACACTGTAAGACGGCCGCCATCCTCCAACGCCTTCGATCGATTGTCGTGCACCCTCTAGAACATGAATTATAGTGCAAGAAATGGCCGCGGTCATCTTCTTCTACCGTCGACCGGAGAAAAATGTCAAAACCTCCTTCTATAGAGACCGGGCGTCGAATTGGCGTTGGTCGCCCTCCTCTTATCACTTTTTGTTTACAAGTAAGTTCGGACCTCGGTCTGTACATCAAACCACACCGCGAGGTGCGGGTATGTCTCCATTGAACATCAATTCGCAGTTTGAATCAAGTGTTCGGTCTGGTAGAAACTTTTGTAGCTATAGACCTTTCTAAAAGTGCTTAGACCTATTTTGTCTGGGCACTTATCTTTAAGACCCTGTTTCGGTGCGACTGGTTTTCAATCGTGTTGTTTGCTCCCACCCTTTGCTGCAGAATTCTAACCTCTATGGCTCCATTGATGATTGAGCAGTTTGCGCTTCATCTTTTCAATGACTGGCACACACCCGTTCAGTATTATTACTCGGGAAAGGGGAGTCCTTCAAGCTCGCTCTAAAGATCCTAAGAAGGTGTTGATGGGGCCGTTGACAAGAAGCAAGGCTAGGACTAATAGAAGAGCTCGTAGGTCCCATAACAATCCTTGTAAATAAAAACCCCATGCGCCTAGAGGGAGAAAAAAAGCTCTGGAGATTTTTTCTCACATCAGACACGACCGGACACATCATCGCCGTCGAAGCTTCTGACGTCGGAATGATCTCAAATTTCTCCTACAGGTGTGTCTTTGCCACCTACAATCTGACCGAAGAAATTTCAATTTAGCTAGAGGAATCCGGAGATATCGCGATTATACTATATTGACCGGAAAACGAATCGCATAGAATTCTCGCTGTGACTACGCTTCTACACTTGAAGATGGCTTCCATTCTCCAGCGCCTACGATCGATTGTCGTGCACCCTCTAGTACGTGTTATGTTGTGCAAGGAACGATCACGGTCATCTTCTCTTACCGTCGACCAGAGCAAAACATCAAAACCTCCTTCTATAGAGACTGGGCATCGAATCAGTGTCGGTCGCCTCCTCTTCTCACTTTCGTTTACAGGTAAGTTCGGACCTCGGTTTAGACATCAAACCACACCGCGAGGCGCGGGTAGGTCTCCATTGAACATCAATTCGCAGTTTGAATTAAGTATTTGGTCTGGTGGAAGCTTTTGTAGCTACAAACCGTTCCAAAAGCGCTTAGACTTGTTCTTGTGTGGGCACTTATCTTCAAGCCCCTGTTCTGGTGCGATTGGTTTCCAATCGTGCTGTTTGCGCCCAACCACCCTTTACAACAAAATTCCAAACTCTGTGGCTCCTTTGTAGATTGAGCAGTTTGCGCTTGATCTTTCCCATGACTAGCACACACCCGTCCAATATTGTTACTCGGATAAGGGGTGTCCTTCTAGCCCATTTTGAGATCCTTAGAAGGTGTTGATGGGGCCGTCGACAGGCAGCAAGGCTAGGACTAATAGAAGAGCACGCATGTCCCATAACAATCCTAGGAAACAAAAACTCCACGCGCCTAGAGCGAGAAAAAACGCTCTGGAGATTTTTTTCTCTCACCACACACGACTAGACACATTATCGTCGACGACTCTTCTGACGTCGGAATGATGTCAAATTTCTCCTGCAGGTACGTCTCTTCCTCTCTACAATCTGACTGAAGGAATTTCAATTTGGCCAGAGGAATCGGGATATATTGCGATTATACTAATCGGACTAGAAAACGCATCGCATTGGATTCTCGTCGCGACCGCGCTTCCACACTAGAAGTCGGTTGCCTTCCTCCAACACCTTCGATCGATTTTCGTGCGCCCTCTGGAACGTGTTCTGTTACGCAAGGAACGGTCGTGGTGATCTTCTCCTACCGTCGACCGGAGCAAAACGTCAAAACCTCTTTCTATAGAGACTATGCGTCGAATAGGCGTCGATCACCCTTCTCTTCTCACTTTTGTTTATAGGTAAGTTCAGACCTCGGTCTGGATATCAAACCACACCGCGAGGCGCGGGTAGGTATCCATTGATCATCAATTCACATTTTGAATCAAGTGTTCTGTCTAGTGGAAGCTTTTGTATCTACAAACCATTCCAAAAGTTCTTAGACCTATTTTTGTCTGTTCACTTATCTTCAAGCTCCTGTTCCGGTGCGATTGGTTTCTAATTGTGCTGTTTACGCCCACCATTTTTTGCATAATTCCAACCTTTGTGGCTCCAATGAAAATTTAGAAGTTTGTGCTTCATATTTCCCTTGACTGGCACACACCCGTCCAGTATTGTTACTTGGGCAAGGGGTGTCCTTCAAGCCTGCTCTAAAGATCCTAAGAAGGTGCTGATGGGGTCGTCGTCATACATTAGTACATAGTTGAACCTTCACCTAAGATCTTAAGCTCTCTTGATATATCATTATCTTATGCTAATTGGGCGACCTATATATACATTCCAAAAATGTATTCATAAATTGTAAAATCAAAATAAAGTTATAAGATATGGTTCTGAATCTACTCACTCTATGCTTAAAATATGTGACATACGTTTCTCCACGGGACTCATTGTTATACGTACTATAACAAACAAATATTGAATCTTATATGTAAAAAAGTTCTACTTTACGAAAATTTTTCAAAATGGATGAATGAGCCGTTACTCGATTGCTATAATCCAAGTTGTATATTTTTCAGTTGGATAGTTCTTCCAACGATGAAAATATTGGATGGTAATGCCAAAAGATATTTAGAAAACTCTCGATTTTTTACCTCAAGCTAAGTGGTCTGGAAGAGGTCAAATACCGAAGGATTTCTAAATATCTTTCGATATTACTATTCAATACCGAAAGATATTTAGAAATTTTCCAGTATTTGACTTCTTAATTTTTTAAACTAATTGGTGTTTCACTTTATAATTAGCTTGAACAATATTAATTTAACACATTTCATCCTTAAAACATTACACAATCCCAACACATCCTTATAATCAAACTCTACACACATCCTTATTATTATAAAAAAACAAACATACATATTATACACTTCTTTATATAATCAAACACAATCATATACACTTATAAAATTAATCACAATCCCTATATTTCAAAAATAACACACACTTCATTAGTTTAGGAGTTTAGACAAGCTAATTATAAAGTGAAATATCATTAAGATTAACAAATAGAGAAGTCCAATACCGAGAGATATGTTAAATATCTTTCGATATTTAAGGGTAATACAGAAAGATATACCCATATCTTTTGGTATATGCCCTTAAATTCCGAAAGATATTTAATATATCTCTCGGTATTGGACTTAACTTTGTTTGTTTTTAATGTTTTTAGCTTGAACAACATTAATTTAATACATTTAATATCTTTAAAACATGAACACACATTTTAAAATTATACACAATCTCACACATCTAATAATCAAACACTACACACATCCTAATTATCATCAAACACAAACATACATATACACTTCTTTATATAATCAAACACATTAATAATATACACTTATAAAATTAAACACAATCCCTATATTTAAAAAATAACACACACTTGATTAGCTTAAAAGTTTAGACAAGCCAAGATAGTAAAAAACCAATTAGTGAAAAACCAATACCGAAAGATTTATCAAAACCTTCGGTTTAAATATGGAATGCCAAGAGATATGTTAAATATCTTTCGATAATGACCATAACACAGATTTTTGAGGAAGAGTCAATACCGAAAGATGTATACACATCTTTCGTTACTACCCCATCCTAACACTTAGAATTATTTTCTATTTTTTGGAAAAGTCAATACCGAAAGATGTATATACATCTTTCTCTACTACCCCATCCTAACACTTAGAATTATTTTCTATTTTTTTGGAAAGAGCCAATACTAAAAGATGTATATAAGGGTGGCAATTTGAAACCGACCCACTGAAACCGAGCCGAACCAAACCGATTGATATGGTTTTTCCCCGCTTTGACTGGGGATCGGGGCGGATCGGGGAAAACCCGAAATATGTTGACCAAGGTTCGGGGCGGGGATGGTATTTACATGCACCGAACTGATCCCCGAACCGAACCGATAAAATATAATTATATTTATTTAATAAAAATATATTAATTAATGAAATCATTAATTAATGTCATCATTATTTTTCTCTTTTTCATTATTGAAAACCTTTTTATCTTCCTTCCCTCTACACGCTATCTCTAATTATTTTTTACTTTTTACCTCTTCATCTTCTTCTCATCTTCCTCAATTCTCATTACCATTTCTCTCTCTAGGATTTATTTTAATTTTAGTTACATCTTCTTTCTTCTACATACATGATACATGATACATGATTCTCTCTTGAATCTTGAAGGTGTTTTCAGTTTGAAAGTTAGTTGAACTCTTTGCTAATATTATTTTACTATTTTTTTACTAATCAATATAAACAATATGGCATCACATCTTTTTTGTATGGTGTTTTCTATATTCGTCTTTGTCTTTCACAATCTCTGTTACATCTTCTCTCGACTTGACGACGATATTTTCGATTTCAGGTCAATTTAGTTATTTTATTTCCATTATAAACAATTAGTTTAAATCGCTATTATTTAATTTGTATAATATTTGTGTTCGATAATTTTCTTTTGCTATTATATTCATGTATAATATTTTTATGATGTTATTAATCAAGAAAATTGTCTTGTCTTGTTATTTATTAATATTCTTTTTTTTATGAATGTAGAATCTAATGTTATTAGTGCCAATTGAACATGGTACTAGCCTACTAGGTCGTTTTTGAATGTAGTAAGAGATGATGAAAATGAGAAGAAGAAGAATAAGAAGAAGGAGGTTAGATTTCTTTATTGAATATGTATAATTAAATATATAATAATACTTCATTTTATTTATTAATATATTTTTTTATTAATATATAATGTGATCTTAATCATTGAAGATGAAGAATGGAGATTTAGTCTATTAGAGTTTATGTTATATTTTGAAACATTATTATTATTGGAAGTTTATTTGTTTTGGTATTTAATACTTTAAAATTATTATTATTGAATGTTGTTTTTGTTTGGTATTTAATATTTTGATAATTTATAACTCTAAATATATGAATTATTTTATTTTATTATTTATATTTTAAATTTAAATTGTTATTCAGTTTCGGTGCATCGCGGGAAAACTCTGTCCTCGATCGGGACGGGGATGGTATTGTCATTCACCGAACCGAACCACCCCATTGTCATCCCTAGATGTATATATATCTTTTGCTAATACCCATCCCAATACTTAGAATTATTTTCTATGTTTTTGGAAAGATTCAATACCGAAAAATGTTCGAATAACTTTCGTTACTATGATTATTTACCGAAAGATGTATAGACATCTTTCATTACTTCCCCATTCCAACACTTATAATTATTTTCGTGTTTGGGGGTTGGGGTATTTTCGAGAGTTTAAAATAAAACCTTCGGTAAAAAACGTTTTACTGAAATTTTTATACACCTCTCAGAAAATATTTCTAATAACGAAATATTTCTTCATGTCGGGACCTTTACCGAAAGATGTATACATCTCTCGATATAATTTATCCGTAAAGATCCCTTTTTCACTAGTGTACATGAAACAACGTGATAAAGAGTGAGTACTTATTAGTTACATTCTTTCCATTTCGATAGCCCCACTTTTCAATTCGAGTTCCATTTCTTATGAAAGGAGATGGACGCCCTGTTAATAAGTTTAACATAAATCTTAAATATTTTAGCAACAAACAAATACTCATAACTTTATTATAAATATTGTTTCCCATAAATAAATCATGATCATTACAAATAAAACAAAGATAAAAAAAAACAAATCATTCTCAAATCAATTATTATTCCAGTCCCACACCACACGGAGATAACTTAGTATAGAAAAATAAAGTAAAAAACACATTTGATATTTTCACTTGTAGTAATTAGAGCATTGTTTATGCCCATTTAGCCAAGACAGCCATGCATAGAGCGCCAAGAAGAAGTGAGATATTTGTCCCTATTTGGAGTTTGACACTGTTTTGAACTCTAGGGTTCATGAAATCAGCTGCAAGTAAGTCAACAAGGGCCATGTATATCAATATTCCGGACGAGGCTGCGTCGAAAACCCCCTGCACAATCAATGCTGTTGGACTTGCCTCATCGTAGATGTTAGACACCCCAATTCCAATCGCGATGCCTATAGGTGTCGTTAGGGAAAAGAATACTGCCATTGTAGCCATTGAACACGACTTGAATCGTGCCTATACGATGAAGAGTAATAATTAGAAATGCATTTTTTCACATATTTTTATTTGTATAAGGTATAAATCTATCTTTATGATTGAAAGGTGGTATAGATCAATCGTAAAGTAAAAAAATCTTGATAGTCTTGGGGGAGTATTCAAGACTAGCTATTTTCAAAAAAGATAGAAAAAAACAAAGTCAAGCTAATCATCTATATATATAAAGAATTGTGTTTGAGTTGGGTACCAGAGAAATGCATGCACCAAGTCCCACGCCTTCAAAGAATTGATGAAAGGTGAGAGCAGCTAAAAGAGGCTTTATGACGGATGGGCTTTGAGATGTTCCCAAGGATATCCCAATTATCACCGAATGAACAACAATACCTAACTCCAACACCTGATCATCATTTTTCATTACCAAACCCATTTAGTTAACTATATTTTGAAAACTCTTAAGTTTTCATAATTATGTAAATTCAATCCATATTGTGCAACCCATATATAAAAATAAATTATATTTAGGTATTTAACTTTTTTTTCTCTCTCTAATCTTAGTACATTTAACCATTTAACCATTTAACCTGTTTAAAATGTATTAACACATTTAACATGTTTTCTACCCCGATTAACATTTATTTGACTTATTTAATATATTGACGTATTTTACACATTAATATGTGAAATATTTGACATGTTAATTTAACATATGACTTATTTAATATATTGTCCAATATTTGTTAGTGTCACATTTTTTAATTAAAAGGTGCATAAACTTCCTTACTCTTATAAGCTACTTTAAATGATTGAAATGTACCTTAAAACAAAAAATTATCACCTATTTTTAGTATGTTCTCTAATCACTTATTTTGTTCCCACAAATAATAGGGCTAGAGCCATTTCCACATTTCAATAATATTTTTAATTGTTAATATATATATAAGTTTATTATAGTATAAAATGTTTGTTTCATAAGTGAAAAGTTTCTAGACTAACTCACACTTATCACATTTCAAAAAACTTAGTATGAAAACACATTTAATATGAGTAATGATATATACAGCACCTTCGTATAGTACCTATCTAATTTGTAAATAAAGAGAAAATATATCTTAAAAAAATTATAAGAGAAAGAAAAATATTTTCTATTCTTTCCAAATGTGGTAGGTGCTATACCAAGACTGTATATATCATTACTCTTAATATATATACCTGCGATACTATACGATGACGAATAAGATCATCCTCTGCGTGTGCACTAATAGGTCCATGTGCATGGCCATGTGTGGAATGGGTATGACCATGACCGTCGTGACCCTCATTCAAAACCGTCACAATATCCACATCAACAATCTGTCTGTCCCCATCCTTCTTAAAGTGCCATCTCTTATAAAACCCCAGAGCTAAAGAATCTACCATCAAAGTCCCAATGGAAGCCAGCATAGCAACCAATCCAGCGAACGGAAATTTTCCCCACGGATTTTCTTTAAGGCACGGCGAAGATAAATTATCAATCGCATCGGGTAAGATGTGGATGAAAGCTGTGGCGAGAATAACTCCGCCCGCGAACGCCTTCACTATGAAGAATATGTCGTTTTCGGGACGTAGTGAGTCGAAACTTCTCCCGAGGATGGGGATACTTACTCCGATGGCACCCGCGATTAGGATGGCGGCAATCGAGATGAGTTTATATTTGAGAGAATCGGTTTTAGGGACAGTATTTGTTGTTGTTTCGCAGGTGCATTCGCCCGCCGTTAAGTTGGGAAGAAGCAGAATGATGAGAATTGTGTAAGATAAGAAGATATGAATGTTGTTAATTCTGCAAATGGCCATTTTGCTATGCAAATTATGTTGTTATAATGAGATTAAGTATATGCTTGAGGCTACTATATATAAAGGTCTTTGTTAATTGGTTATAAAGTCAACATTTTAAAAAAAGAAAAAGAAAAAAAGAAACTTGTTAGATGAGTGATTTTTTGAGTTATTTAGAAGTTATAAAAGTAAAATATTGTTTAATTTAAGAATGAGTTTTTTGATTTTCTTTATATTAAACTATTAAAGTATTGTTTTTAAATTTATTTTTTATAAAGAATAAATAAAATTTCAGGTTTAGTTGATAAATTAAGAATAATGCCGGGGTGATTTATATTTTCCATCATTTCTTTTAATTTATTTATGAATTTTTAATTTAAAAGATATGTTAAAAAAAAAATCAAAATTATAGAAAATTAAAATTAAATGATAATTTTGAAAAACAAATCATAATTAAAAAATCATAATATGTAAAAAGAGATCGGAGAACATGTAATGATGTAAATCGTTAAAATTTATTCACAATGTCATTACCATTATATCGAATATTAAATTTAAAAAACATGTTATTCGTCTAAACTTTAATACCCTTTTCTCAATAATTTTTGAACCAATTAGTTGTAATTTTTGTTTTTTTAAATAATAATTTTGTTCTTTGTTTCATATGTTATGTTTATTTATTATATTTAAACGACTTTTATTTAAATAATGAATTTTTGAAAAATAAATAAAAGTAAATAAAACAAAATCTCTAAATTAAATTGGATTATTATATATACAGATTTAGCTAGTTCATTTAAAATTGTGTCATTGATATGATAGTTAAGTTTCCAGAATATAATATAATTGTACATATTTCTCGTTGTCAATATTCTAATAGTTTTGTTAATTTGAGAATTGAAGCTTACAAAACTAAGTACCTATAAAAATAATGGTTTATTTAACGTTGACAACTCCGTTCAATACATTAAATTATTAAGTTTATGTTTGATGCCAGAATGAAGCTAAAATGTGGACATTATGTTGACATGAAATTGGATATATTAATGAAACCAAGACTCAAAGATAAGGGGATTAACTTAGCCAGCTTTCTTAATATACTGATAACCAAGTGAAAATGTCATTATTGAAATGATTGATGACTCCATCTCAACTCTCTTTTGTTGCTACATGCTGTCCTGTAAGAGTTCTCATCAGAAAACTATATTTTTGATAAAAAAATAATAATCATTTGTTTATGATATTTGTATCGTAATGTTTAACATGTCGTAAGAAATAGCACCGGCCATTCTACCCGAGGACTTTAGCTGAGAGTCGCTTCATCATCATCGGCTAATCCAAGGTCCATTACTGCTTTTAATGGCTATAATAGGATGAACATGTGATAGAATGACATAGTTTGCTTGTATCACTAGTTTGATAACCTAACTTCTAATAGATCTTCAATCCAATGCAATGAAAACATATTTCTATGCAACGGTACGGTGGGATTATTTATGTTCTTATTTGAGTTGATGATGGGAATTGTATGTTTGATACTAAACATTTGATCCGGGTTAAACTAAGAATATTCATGTTGAAGTTCAATGAAAATGTCTTGGAATGTTTAACAAAACAAAAACCAAATGCTAAAATAAGTTGGTATTGATAAGATGATTTAATTGAGCAATTTTGATTTTCATGAACATTTGACATAGGATTTGATTTCATGATTAAAATGTCTTTGGGAAGAATGAGTATGATTTATAGAAGTTTCATGATCTAAACATAATGATTTTAATTAAAATGGTTGAATGTGTCATGTTTGAGGTCTAACAAGTGAAGTGAAATGATTGAGTTGAGGATTTTGTGATAACTTTGATTTACATTTAAATTAGTTGAAATTTTGTGAAAAATGTATTTGGATAGTATGAAATCAATTGCATTATATCAAATGAATTGAGGTTCACTTTAATAAAAACAAATTTTGTGAGATTCTGAAATTTGACTTTATAGTTATCAACAAGAAAATTGGGGCGAGAAAGTAAAAGAGGAAATCTATTTGAACCTCTTCGGAACAACTTTATGTTTTAATATTAAGTCTGGTTCTTGATTCATGCTTTGCAATTCAATTCATAGGTATGCATGTTGTCAAGATTCAAAGGTCCAAAATGAAATAAGGTTGACAAACTGCTTTTGTTTATTGACTTCTTTTGTTTTGAAAGTAAATTTGATTTGAGCCGAAGATACATTTAAATGAGAAAATGATTGAACAATGTTAATGACTGTCGTGAGATTAATTTCATGTTATGATGTTAGTGAATGTGTCTTGCATGTTAAGACTTGATTAGTTCATGAGATTTTGATAATTAATGAATGATATGATTGTATTGAAATGATTGTGATGACTGAGTTTCGTGCTTGAAGGTGTTTTTAGATACATTGAATTGACAAACATGATCAGCATGCTTTGAATTGATAAGTTTGGGATGCATTGATGAATGATTAGAATTGACATTGAATGCTAGTGATGTTTGATGATGAAGAATTGGGCTATGATAAATTTCAAGAAATGTATATGCTAAAATGAGGTTGAAATTGAGATTTGATCTTGATGAGATTATATATATATATATATGCATGCTTATTTTACATGATAAGGATATTATAGTCATTCTTATGAATTGACATTAATGCTAAGCTATTTCCATTCTTTGCTCTAAAATGATGTCGTCAGTTAGAGTTCTTACTAGACTTAATATAATTGGTAGGCTAGAATTCCTTAAACCAATATAATTTGGAATTAATTCTATGTCTGTTCCATTCCTAGATACTCAGGAGAACCTTTCCAAAGAAATCCAGACTTCAATATCAATGAAACGAGGAATTCATCATCGAAGCTCGAAGAGATTCATCGTCACATATGAAAGTCATTGAAGATATTCATCACTCATTTAGTTTTCAATTCTCGGAATGCCCCAATTTATGAAATATTTTAATTTTTGAGTTTAAGTATTAGCTATGGCGGTTGGGTGTCATGAAAGTTCTCATTTATTTAAAAAAAAAGATCGACCAATAAAACTTGCCAAAAGGATTCAATGTAAAGGGTATCTTCTAACACAACCTATGTATAATGTCAAAGTTTTTCCACAAGTTATGATTCTCAATAACATAATATGAACTTTCATTTTTAACTTATTTTCCGCACAATATGTACTTTTATGTTTATTTACCCGATGTTTAAGTACTAAATTAGGGTGACGACTCTCAATAACATAAGCTGTGAAGTCTGACGCTTCTATGCTTCTCCTTTATATTTCCTTTTGGCTTGGAACCAGGTCCTTTAGGTGGAAGATTGATCAATATTCATTGGCCGATTGAGATGCATCTTCACATTTCTACATATCATTTTTGTTTTCATGAAAGAATGATTCGAAACTCCAAAACATAGTTAGGGATAATGTATAATGGTTGATATTGATATTCACATGAAAATATTACTTGATGCATCACAAGCAATAAAACCATTCAAAGT
The DNA here is from genome assembly GCF_907164915.1 of Impatiens glandulifera. Classification (NCBI taxonomy): domain Eukaryota; kingdom Viridiplantae; phylum Streptophyta; class Magnoliopsida; order Ericales; family Balsaminaceae; genus Impatiens; species Impatiens glandulifera. Next base: position 11,274,685 of record NC_061870.1, read on the forward strand.
AAAATTTTCACTTCCATGTTTAGCAACAAATGAGTGTTTGACTTGGTGCCAAACTTCAATAGACTATGCAGACACATGGAAAAAAAAAAAAACATTGCTCTCATATTTATTGTGAGTCTGTGACAAAACCAACTACATCAAATTATAAGAAGCGTCACAAAAAATCTAGCACTTCCAAATTAAAGAAATGCATTCCAAGTTTACTTTTACATCTTTTTGGGATTGCACATGTGTTATGCGTGAGCTACATGTGGAGTAATGTCGAGACCAATCATTTAGCAATGATTCAAAATGCTTTGTGACAGTATAACATAACGATGGTTTTGTTGGGAAAACGTAGTTTGATTTCCTACTTGATTAAAGAATTTAGGAGCAAATAAACTATAAATAAAAGTAGAAATAAATAACACAATGTATACACATTATTTTACATGAAAATTCTTCTCAAATCAAAGAGTAAAAACCATGGACTTTACGTCCAAATCAATCTTCACTATAATCAAATCTTGTATATAAAATCAAGATATAACAAGTTTTAATATCGTAAAAAGATAAAATGGCATAACCAAAAATATAAAAAAGTTCTTGGTCCCAAACAAATAAAATAAAATCAAATTTGGTAGAAACTTTAAGCCAAAGAAAATTGATCGTCGAGACAGACAAACCTTGATCTGATAGTTGAAAATGTAAATGATTGAGTTACCAATATCTGGACAAAATTTCAGCTCAATCAAACATTGTTTGAATATTCAATCGTCTGTATATGTAATAAATCAAAATTCAATGAGAAAATAAATAAATAAATCAACGAGTTCCTAAGTGAAAATATGTTTTTGGTCTTTGTTGAAAATATTATTTTTAGAATTTTTAAATGCAAGTAATAAATATTGCAATGAGGAAATAAAGAATGAACAAAACAGGTTCTATCCACAAAAATGTTTTTGATAAAAATATTATTTTTAAGTGTTTTATATATTTTTTTAGATTTTTAAATACATATAATAAATACAAATGTAAAGAGAAAAGTAAAGAAATGAACCAAATAGGTCTCGAAAAAAGATATGTTTTCCTATAAAAAATGGTTTTAGTTTTTGTTGAAAACATTATTTTTATATGTTTTATATTTTTTGAGTTTTTGGAAAATTATATAGGGAATAATGAAAAATATGAAAATAAGTAAAAAAAATGATAAACAAATAGAACCTTAAAGTCATCAAGTCGGGTCACTTAGCCCACGGATAGCGGATCTGGGCACGGATGCGGGTGAACCCAAGCGGAAGAATCCCTCGGTCGAAATCCAGGCCATAGGGCTCTGGCCATCGGTTAGGAAGGGAGCCACGGTCTAAATAAAGGTCATAGTCGAAAACCAAAATGTTAGATGTTTAAGAGAAAGAGAATAATTGTGTACATCTTTATTCAAATATAGTAAAGGTAATTATACTTGAGATATATTAATAATATAAAAAACTATAATATAATATAATATAATATATTATATTATATTATATAATAATATATCAATATAATATATTATTATATTATATACACTAACACCCTCCATCAAGATTAGAGTGGAAGAGCATTGAACATCTTGAGATTGGAGACTAAATCTTGAAAACGTTGAGGAGGATGAAATTTGGTAAAAATGTCAACAATCTGAGCTTGCGAAGAAATGAGAATCAATTGTATGGTACCATTAACGACATGATAGCGTGTTAGATGACAATCTATTTCTATATGTTTGGTACGTTCGTGAAATACATCATTATGAGCAATATGCATTGCACTATTATTATCACAGAAAAGTGGAATAGCAACGGATGAAGGAACATCCGTATCTTGAAGTAACCATTGTATCCAGAGAAGCTCAGAGGTAGTATCTACAAAAGCACGATATTCAGATTCTGTACTAGAACGAGAAACAACAGTTTGTTTCTTACTTCTCCATGAAATGAGAGATGTGCCAAGAAAGAAACAATAACCAGTAGTGGATCGACGATCAGTTGGATCACTTGCCCAATCAACATCAGAGTATGCTAGTAACTCTAGAGGAGAAGAGTGATCAAAATGTAGTCCATGAAATAAAGTTCCTCTAATGTATCGAAATATACGAAGAACAACAAAGAAATGAGTTGTACGAGGAGATGACGTAAATTGACTCACGATATGGACAACATATGCAATATCTGGCCGAGTAACAGTAAGATATATAAGACTACTAACTAGTTGTCGATAAAGTATTTCATCACTTAGTGGTGTACCATCAGTAGCAGCTAAATGTTCTGTGGAGTCAAAGGGTGTGCTAACAACTTTTGTGTCAGTAATACCAGCCCGAGATATGAGATCAGTTGCGTACTTAGCTTGTGATAAATAGTAACCGGATTTTTCGGAAGCTATTTCAAGTCCCAAGAAATAACTTAATTGTCCAAGATCTTTCATTTCAAATTGTTGATGTAGAAAATTTTTGAGATCACGGATTCCATTTGTGTCATCACCAGTAATTATCATGTCATCCACATAAAGTAAAAGTAAAGTACAACCTTGATCTGTTTTGCGCAAAAACAATGCATGATCATAAGAGCTGGATTTGAAACCAAGATTACAAATGGTGTAGCTAAATTTGGCAAACCACTTCCTAGGAGCTTGTTTGAGACCATAAAGAGTTTTGCGGAGTCTACAAACTTTTTTTGGAGGATGATCATACCTAGGTGGAGGTTTCATATACACTTCTTCTGTTAGTTCACCATTAAGAAATACATTTTTTACATCCATTTGAAATAGTTGTCATCTTTTTCTAGCAGCTACTGCAATGAGGCTACGAACCGAGGTCAATCGAGCGACAAGAGAAAATGTTTCCTCATAATCAATACCATATTCTTGAGTATATCCCTTAGCAACAAGGTGAGCTTTATATCGTTCAACTGAACCATCTGCTCGTGTCTTAATTTTAAAAATCCATTTACAACCAACGATTGACTTATGTGAAGGTAAATCAACCAAGTCCCAGGTTTTTGTCTTGGTAAGTGCTTGCAATTCTTCTGTCATTGATTGCTGCCATAAAGGGTTAGAGTTGGCCTCGCGAAAAGTACAAGGTTCATAGAGAAAGACAATAGTTGAGTACTAATGAAAGTTGCGAAGACGAACAGAAGGTTGACTTACACGATTGGTACGACGAGGAGGTGGTGGTGATGGTGATGGTGATGGTGGTGGTGGTGGAAAACAAGAAGATTATTGAATGATATGATCAGATGAGGTATGTGCCGTATTTTGAGATGGTGAAGATGTCGATGTAGGAAATGCAGATGGAGTTGAGTCGCATGAGTTGTTAAATGGTCCTACACAAGAAATGTCAGGAAACAGAGATATGGTAGGATCACGAAAAAATTGAATAGGAGGTTCATTGACTCTAAATTTAGATATAGTTGAAAACATCTTATGTTCCCAAAATGATACATGGCGAGAGATACGAAGACGTTGAGACAATGGATCCCAACACCTGTATTCTTTGTGTTCGATTCCATAACCTAAGAAACAACATAATCGAATAGAGGTTCTAATTTATTGTATTCATGAGGTTGTAATCAAACAAAACAAACACATACAAAAACTTTAAGAGTTTGATAATTCGGAGCTCGATTAAAAAGACGTTCAAAAGGAGAGATGTTACCTATGACAGGAGAAGGAATGCAATTGATAATATAAACAGCTGTGAAAGCTGCTTCTCCCCAAAAGTTATCGGGACAAGAAGACGAGATGAGAAGGGCTCTAACAACATTAAGAATGTGTCTATGTTTTCGCTCTGCCCGACCATTTTGTTGAGAAGTTCCAGGACAAGATCTTTGAATAATTGTGCCCTCTTGTGCTAGAAACTCTATGAATTTTATTTCTTTGTATTCCATGGCATTATCAGTGCCCAAGATTTTAATTTTGGAGGAAAATTGAGTCTGAATCATATTAGCAAACATAATATAAATTGAGGACAATTCAGACATATTACGCATCAAATAGATCCATGTATAACGAGAAAAATCTTCAATAAATATCACATAATATTTTAAATCACCCATAGTATTATGTGGTGTAGGACCCCAAATATCAGAGTGAATCATATCAAAAGGTGCTAAGTGACACCGAGAAATTAGAGAGATATGAAGTAACACAAGAAGTCACTCGACACTCTTCACTCTAGGAATCCACCAAAAGAGTTTAGAGCAAGATAAATAGAAGATAAATTCTAAACAAGCTTAAAGCTCAAAGTAATTATTATTCAATTTCACGATTACAAAAATGCCTATAAATAGGCAAAACTAAGAAGTTGGAACAACTCTCCAAAAAGAAGTAAATAAACTTTAATACTAGATAATTAAATATTATGACGGTCGTTCTCCAAAAGTGACTATTTGAATTCCACCACACTTCATTAATTTGATCTTATCTCTTTGACTTCTAGGGGTTTCCCAATTCCAGCATCATTCTCCCCCGATTGGAGAATATTCGACATCGAATCTGGAACCTGTTCGTCATCAATGTATGGTGAAAGATCAGAAACATTGAACGTGGTTGAGACATCATAGTTTTCTGGTAACTCCACCTTGTAAGCATTATCACCAATCTTCTTCAAAATCCTAAAAGGACCATCAGCTCTAGGCTGTAATTTTCCATGCCGACCTCGAGGAAAACGCTCCTTTCTTAAGTGAATTCAGACCAAGTTTCCTTCATTGAAAACATAACGTTTTCTATGCTTGTTCGCCACCTTTTGATATTTCTCATTGTGCTTGATAATTTCTTGACGAACTTTCGCATGCAATTGCTTAATATCCTTAGCACGATCTTCTCCATCCTTGCTTATATGATGAGTAATATGTATTGAAGTTAGATCTATGGGAGTGATGGGATTCTTACCATAAACAACCTCGAACGGACTCGACTCGGTAGTTTGACTCGATGATCGATTGTAAGCAAACTCTGCTTGAGCCAAAACCTCATCCCATTGGCAAGGATTCTTTCCAATCAAACTTCTCAAAAGATTTCCCAAGCTCCGTTTCACAACCTCTGTTTGTCCATCAGTTTGTGGATGGTGAGAAGAACTAAATTGAAGTTTAGTTCCAAGTTTCTTCCAAAGCGTTCGCTAGAAATGACTCATAAATTTCGAATCCCGATCAGAGGTTATTATCTTTGGAATGCCATGAAGCCTAACAATCTCTTTAAAATAAAGAACAGCTACGTGAGTGGCATCCATTGTTTTGATGCAAGGAATAAAGTGTGCCATTTTTGAAAACCGATCAACGACCACCATAATCGAATCTTTGTTCCTTTGAGTGCGTGGCAGCCTAACAACAAAGTCCATACTCACATCTTCCCATGAACATAATGGTACTGGTAAAGGTGTGTACAAACCCGTATTTTGCCCATGACTTTTAGCAATATGACACACTCTGCACCTCTCCACGTACTTCTTGACATCTCGATCCATACGTGGCCAATACAAATTTTCTTGTACGAGTGTAAGAGTCTTTTCTCTTCCAAAGTGTCCCGAAAGTCCTCCGTTATATGCCTCATCGATAATTGTTAGCCTTAATGAACAATCTGGAATACATAATAATGTACATTTAAATAGATAATCATCATCAATCAAGAAAAAATTGAATGGAGCTTTTGAAGATTCCTCCCAAATTCTGCCGAAGTACAAATCATCTTTGTAGAGATCTTTTATCACCTCAAATCCAAGCACTTGTAATCGCAACGTAGACAACAAAGAATGTCTTCGACTAAGAGCATCTGCCACTCGATTTAGCACGCTAGACTTGTGCTTGATCACAAAATTGAATGCTTGCAAAAACTCGACCCATTTTCCATGTCGCGGGTTCAACTTTTATTGTGAGTTCAAGTACTTCAAAGTTTCATGATCCGAGAAGAGAACAAACTCCTTGTGTAGTAGATAATGTTGTCAATGATCCAAGGTACGAACAAGGGCAAATAACTCTTTGTCGTATGTTGAATAATTGCGTCGAGAGTTATTCATCATCTCACTAAAGAAAGCAATTGGTCTTCCTTCTTGGCTAAGAACTCCTCCGATCCCCACGTTAGAAGCATCACAATCTACTTCGAATACCCTTCCGAAATTTGGAAGTTGCAAAATTGGAGCTTCCGTGATTTTTTTCTTGAGAAGTTCAAAGCTTTTTAATGTCTCTTCCGTCCACTTGAAACTGTCACATTTTAAACATTCAGTTATAGGAGCAATGATAGTGCTAAATTTTTTGATAAACCTACGGTAAAATGAAGTCAAGCCATGAAAACTCTGAATATCATGAATAGTCTTAGGAATTGGCCAACTTAAGATAGCTTCAATCTTGTCTCGATCCATCTTGATACCATCGGAAGAAATATTGCAGCCCAAAAAGACAAGGTTGTCAGTGAAGAAGTGACATTTCTTCAAATTGGCATATAACTTTTGTTCTCTTAGCACCCTAAAAACTTGTCGAAGATGATTTAAATGCTCTTCTGAACTGGAACTGTACACAAGAATATTGTCAAAATAGACAACAACAAATTTCCCAATAAATGGTTTAAACATGTGATTCATAAGTCGCATAAATGTAGAGGGTGCATTAGAAAGTCCAAATGGCATAACCAGCCACTCGTAAAGACAATCTCTGGTCTTGAAAGCAATTTTCCACTCATCTCTAGGCCGCATTCGAATTTGATGATAGCCACTCCGTAAATCAATCTTAGAACCAATTTTGAAGTCGTGAAGTTGATCAAAGAGATCATCGAGGTGATGCATAGGAAAACGGTATTTGATCGTGATTTTATTCACCGCCCTACTATCAACACACATACGCCACGAACCATCTTTTTTGGAACAAGAAGTGCTGACACAACACAAGGACTCTTACTTTCTTGAATAAGACCTCTTGCCAGCAAGTCTTCAACTTGTCGTTACAACTCTTCATATTCCTTAGAATTCATTCTATAAGAAGCTTTATTTGGGATTGACACACCAGGGATTAGATCAACACAATGTTGAATGTTTCACATGGGAGGAAGGCCCGTAGGAATCTCTTCATGTACGACATCAACAAATTCTTGTAAAAGAGGCCACACTTATAGAGGAATGATATTATCTTCCTTGTTTTCTTCCGAAACCACCAATACAAACACCCCCAATGATTCATTCATTACATCCAAGAATTATTTCCTTCTTCCTTTGATGGTTTAACAATGTCCTTCATTCTTGAAGGTCCCAAAATTATTTTCTCGCCATCTTTTACAAAAGTATAGGTATTTTTGAATACATAATGTTGCGTTTTCCTTTTCAAATTGCCAAGGTCTTCCAAGAAGAAAATGACAAACATCCATAGGGATAACATCACACCAAACTTCATCTTTGTACTTGTCTCCAATAGAAAATTGAACGAGACATCGATTATTTACCTTTACTTCATTACCTTTCTAAATCCATGATAATTTGTAAGGTCGAGGATGATTTTCGGTTTTTAATTGCAGCTTCTCCACCATAGCTGTAGCCACAACATTTTCGCAGCTTCCTCCATCGACAATGATGTCACACACCTTGCCATTTGACGTGCATCTAGTGTGAAAATATTATTACGAAGCCATGAATCATCTGGAACTTAAGTGGTGTTGAGGATACACCGTATTACTAAAATTTCCCCATAATCTTCATAAGTGATATCTCCATCCTCGTTACATTCATCGTAAATTGGTGTTGTCTCTTTATTCTCTTCTTCATACTCTTCCTCAACAAGAGTAATGATTCTTCGATTTGGAAAATCAGCGGCAAAATGTCCGAACCCTTTGCACTTGAAACAAGTTTTTTGATTAGTCGGACCACTTGATTTTTCAAAACTAGCACCACCATCCTTACTTGTAAAAGATTTATGTTTTACGTCTTTTACAGTTGGACTGTTCTTGGAAGTAGAAGTACTTCCTCGGTTATAGGCACCACCACCCGATGAGAAACGTCCCCAAAAAAGAATCGATTTTTTTTTGTTGTTTTTCAACTTTGAGAGCCAACTGACATACATCATTCATTATATGTCAAATATTGCTGCAATTGGACCACATTTCCAATTTCATATCGTAGCCCTCCAAGAAAACGAGCAATAGTTTGTTCTTCCGGCTCCAAAACATAGGGAATAATAGGTTTTCTAGTGGATGTGAGAAAAGATGATTCAGAAGTCATATAATTACAACATCCTGAATAAAAAAAACCATGAAGTAGAAGTACCTGATGTGGCAAATAACACTGAAGAAGATGGCAATGGAGAAGATGTAGTACAATGATTTGATTGAAGTTTTTGTAATAGTGATTAAATGTTTGTAAGAGAAAATTTGGGAAAAGTGTTCTCTAATGAAGTACCTGTGACAGAAGCAACGGTAGAGAATGTAAACTTGGAAGACTTCTCCATTAAAATTGAATTAATGTGAACATCAATATTCAAAAATAAATACACAAACCTTATAAATGACCATAAACCTTAAAGCCTAAGCTCTTATACCATGTTAGACGTTTAAGGGAAAAAGAATAATTGTGTGCATCTTTATTCAATATAGTAAAGATATTTATACTTGAGTTACATTAACAAAATATAAAGAAACTATAATATAATAATAGAATATAATATATTATATTATATAATATAATAATATATTAATATAATATATTATTATATTATATAATAATATATTAATATAATATATTATTATATTATATACACTAACAAATATGTCTCAAAAAAAGATATGTTTTCCTATAAAAATGGTTTTAGTTTTTGTTGAAAACATTGTTTTTATATGTTTTATGTTTTTTGAATTTTTGGAAAATTAAATAAGGTAGAATGAAAAATATGAAAATAAGTAAAAAAAATGATAAACAAATAGAACCTTAAAGTCATCAAGTCGGGTCACTTAGCCCACGGATAGCGGATCTGGGCACGGATGCGGGTGAACCCAAGCGGAAGGATCCCTCGGTCGAAATCCAGGCCATGGGGCTCTGGCCATCGGTTAGGAAGGGAGCCACGGTCTAAATCAAGGTCATAGTCGAAAACCAAACCAATAGGTTGTTGGGTTTTGCAACAGCAAAACTATGGATCTTCTTAGAAATCAAAACCTGTAGCAAATCAGATTCCAAATCGTCTATGACGATAAACAGATTACCAAGAACTGAAATAGCACAAAGCAATAAACGACAACACAATATACGTGGTTCGGTCAAAATCGACCTACGTCCACGGGAGGGATAAGTTTCACTAAATCAAACAAATGTCAATAGTAGAAACTTACATGCCCTGCTCTCAAATGAAAGAAGTGATTACACTAGGAATGATTGGACTACTCCACAATCAAAAGCTCCCTTAATCTCTCACTCTGGATCAGCCAAAGAACAAGAAGAAGAAGGAAACCAGAAAACCCTAGATCTGTAATTCACTCTCTCTCTATTTGCTCTGTTATGAGAAAAATACCCAAAAAAAGTATTTATACTCTAACCCGTTTTCGAAAAAGAAAACCCTGACCCGTTTACCTGGATTTTAAAAACCCGCCCGCAATGGCAAGGAACACCTCAACAATTCTCCCCCTTCCGAGCCATGGGAGAATGTTGCTATAAACATTCATCATCGTGACGCTCCTGCCAGAACCATTCCGGCTTTGGCACAACATATCTCATGATTTCCTCTTGGCAAGCCCTTTGTCATCATATTTGACCCGTTCTCATCTGTGTGCACTTTCTCCAAGTATAACTCCTTCTTCTCGAGCACTTCACGGATCCAATGGTACCTTCTTTGGATGTGTTTTGAACGTGAATGGAAACTTGGATTCTTGCTCACATGTATAGCACTCTGTGAGTCACTAAACACCACAAACCTGTCTTGTGCAATGCCAATTTCTTTCAACAATTCTTTCATCCATCTCATTTCTTTACAACATTCAGTAATGGCAATATATTCAGCTTCTGTAGTAGACAAAGCAACACATTTCTGTAGACGAGACTGCCATGATACAGCTCCTCCTCCAAAAGTAAACAAATACCCTGAAGTTGATCTCATTGTGTCAATATCACCACTCATATCTGAATCAGAAAACTCTTCAACATGTGACTTTCCAATACCATAACACAAAGCGTATTTGGAGGTCCCTCGAAGATATCTCATTAGCCACTTAACAGCTTCCCAGTGTGTCTTACTAGGATTTGAAAGAAAACGACTAAGTACTCCAACCGCATGAGCTATATCCGGTCTTGTACAGACCATTGCATACATCAGACTGCCTATTGCTAAAGCATATGGAACACTGCACATTTCTTGTCTTTCTTCTTCATCCTTGGGAGACATTGTCTTGTTTATTTTCAAGTGTGTAGCCAATGGACAAACAACTGGCTTTGCCTTGTCCATACAGAATCGTTTTAGAATCTTCTCAATATATCTCTCTTGAGATAACCATAGCCTTTTCTTCATCCGATCACGAATGACCTGCATTCCAAGAATTTGTCTTGCTTGACCCAAGTCTTTCATCTCAAAAGACTTAGCCAAATCCTTTTTCAACTTGGCAATCTTGAGCATGTCTCTCCCAACAATCAGCATGTCATCAACATATAGGAGAAGTATAATAAAATCATTAGAAGCAAACTTTTTCACAAAGACACAGTGATCTGTAGACGTCTTCATGTACCCATGGATGGTCATGAACGACTCAAACTTAAGATACCACTGCCTTGGTGCTTGCTTCAAACCGTACAGACTTTTGACAAGTTTGCACACCTTGCTTTCCTCACCTTTCTTATTATAACCTTCAGGTTGCTCCATATAAACATCTTCATCCAAATCACCATGGAGAAATGCAGTCTTGACATCAAGTTGTTCAACCTCAAGATCCATACAAGCAGCTAGACTTAACACCACCCGGATAGAAGTCATCTTCACTACCGGTGAGAAAATCTCATCATAATCGATTCCATGCCTCTGGCCAAAACCTTTGACAACCAGCCTAGCCTTGTATCTTGTCTTGCTATCATCACCTTGTTGCTTGATCTTTTACACCCATTTATTTTGTAATACTTTTCTGTTCTCTGGTCTTTCAACTAGATCATATGTGCCATTTTTCAGCAATGACTTCATCTCTTCATCCATGGAAGCTAGCCATTCTTTCTTATGAGCATCCTCAAGAGCCTCCTTATAGCATATAGGCTCCCCACAATCAGTTAGAAGAACATACTCTGTAGTAGGATACTTAGAACTTGGTCTTTTCTCCCTAGTAGACCTCCGAAGTACCTCTGTTTGTTGATTCTGTTGATTTCCATCTTCTTGTTGAACTTCAAAATCAACCTCAACATTATCACCAAGATCAGTTTCAGTATTAGTATCATTTCCATGGCCTACAGCTTGACCTTGAGGAACATCATCATCATTATCTGAGTCTGAAGCTACATGTGGCCTTGTCTCCTCAACATCATGAGACAACTCAAGACCAGAAAGGTCACGTATGTATGCATCAAGCTTTTCACCATCTTCAAAATTCTCAATAGTCTGATCTTCAAGAAATACCACATCTCGACTTCTCAAAACCTTCTTATCAACTGGGTCATAACACCTGTATCCCCACTTTTCATCACCATACCCCAAAAATATGCATTGTCTGGTTTTTGCATCTAGCTTAGACCTCTCATCTTTTGGAACATGCACAAAGCTCTGCAACCAAAAACACGTAAATAATCATAATTAACATCTTTACCTGACCAGACGCTTTCTGCACACTTATTATTCAATGGCTTGGAAGGAGAACGGTTGATCACATACACTGCAGTGCTCATGGCTTCAGCCCAAAAATGCTTAGCCAACCTGGCATGGGAGAGCATACTCCTCATCCGTTCCAACATTGTTCTGTTCATCCTCTCTGCCACACCATTTTGTTGTGGAGTCTTGGGCATAGTCTGTTCATGTCGAATACCCTGCTCTTTGCAATAATCATCAAATGAGCCTATGTACTCTCCCCCATTATCTGACCGCACCCTCATCAGTTTTCTTCTTGTCTCTCTTTCAACCAGCTTGTGAAAGACTTCAAACCTTGCTGCAACCTCATCCTTGGACTTTATAGCATAAGCCCAAACCTTCCTAGATGCATCGTCTATGAAGGTTACAAAATAGGAAGCACCGCCTATGGATTTAATCTTCATAGGACCACAAACATCTGTATGGACCAATTCAAGGATATTCTTTTTCAGTTCAACTTTTGACTTACTGAAGGAGACTCTGTTCTGCTTACCCTTCAAGCAATGCTCACAATTTTCAAGATGAGCATCCTTGAGATTCAGCAACTCATTCCTCTTGATCAAAACATTCAGCCCCTTTTCACTAATGTGACCTAATCTCTTGTGCCACAACTCAGAGGATGACTCCATTAAAACAGAATATGCCGCATCATAGACAATTTTCAAATTTGTCTTGTATAAGGAACAACATTTCTTACCTCGTGCAATAATCAATGAACCCTTGCTTAGCTTCCATACTCCACCACTGAAAACATTATGGTAGCCTCCATCATCGAGCTTACCTGCTGAAATCAAATTCATTCTCAAATCAGGAACATGTCTTACATCTCTCAATGTCAGGAAGCAGCCCATGTTTGTCTCAATTCTAACATCACCCAGACCAACTATCTTGGACACACCACTGTTACCCATGCGAACCTCACCATAATCACCAGCTTTGTAGAACTGGAAGTAACCTTTGTGTGGAGTTATATGGAATGAGGCACCTGTGTCAACAATCCATGCTATTTCATTTGAAGATGTGCTAAGACAGGAGTCTTGACAGTTAGAAGCATATGTCAGTTCACCATCTGAAGCATAAGCAGATGTATCTGCACTCTGTTCTTTCTTTTCTCTGGGCTTCACTGTACCCTTCGCTTTATCATTTTTAAATTTCCAGCACTCATTTTTCCAGTGACCCATTTTGCCACAGTAATGGCAAGCACCATCCTTCTTTGGAGCTCTAGACTTTCTTCTAGACTTTTCCCTGCTCGAACCACTTCTATTATCTTTTGATCTTCCTCTATCAGCTACCAACATATCAGACTTAGAGGGTTTATCCCCCTTTCGATTCTCCTCATCAAGGAACTGGTGACAAATGCCATGTTGACTTTACCATTTGGTGCTGAGTTGCTGAGAGTGATAATAAGTGTCTCCCAACTTGCAGGCAAAGATCCAAGGACTAAAAGTGCTTGCACCTCATCATCAAAGTTTATCTTCATACTACTCAGCTGATTCAAAATATTTTTAAATTCATTCAAGTGCTCAGCAATTGATTTATTATCAATGTACTTCAGATTCACCAGCCTTCGTACCAGTGCTGCTTTATTCTCTGCTGACCTCCCAGCATAGAGAGCTTCAAGTTTGCTCTACACACCATACGCTGTAGTCTCATTCTCAACATGGTGCACAACATTTACACCAACCCAGGAACGAATAAAGCTGCAGGCCTTTCTATCTATCTTTTTCCAATCAGCCTCTTTTGTAGTCTCAGGTCTAACACCCTCATTTTCAATTGCTTCATTCAAATCATCTGAAACTAACAGATCACTGATCATCAATTTCCATTGCCTGTAGTTTGTACCATTCAGACTCACCATATCAGGTCTAGATTTCCCCATTATTACTGCCTTAACAACTGACAAAAACACCAGCAAAGAAACCAGTTGATCTCTTCTATGAATTTCGCCAAATAACCAGTAGAGCACTCTGCTCCAATGTTAAAACAGATAACCAATTAATACTGCTCTGATACCACTGTTGGGTTTTGCAACAGCAAAACTATGGATCTTCTTAGAAATCAAAACCTGTAGAAAATCAGATTCCAAATCGTCTATGACGATAAACAGATTACCAAGAACTGAAATAGCACAAAGCAATAAACGACAACACAATATACGTGGTTCGGTCAAAATCGACCTACGTCCACGGGAGGGATAAGTTTCACTAAATCAAACAAATGTCAATAGTAGAAACTTACATGCCCTGCTCTCAAATGAAAGAAGTGATTACACTAGGAATGATTGGACTACTCCACAATCAAAAGCTCCCCCAATCTCTCACTCTGGATCAGCCAAAGAACAAGAAGAAGAAGGAAACCAGAAAACCCTAGATCTGTAATTCACTCTCTCTCTATTTGCTCTGTTATGAGAAAAATACCCAAAAAAAAGTATTTATACTCTAACCCGTTTTCTAAAAAGAAAACCCTAACCCGTTTACCCGGAATTTAAAAACCCGCCCGCAATGGCAAGGAACACCTCAACATAGGTATTGGCCTTTGGTAAGAACTGAAGCCACGGTCGAAAAACAGGTCATCGGTCGAGAACGATGACAAACTTTGAATTATCGGTTAGAATCCTGGCCAAGCTTTAAATTTTCAGTTATAAACTAGGCCTAGCCATGCCCCCGATCGTTGTCTGAAAAACAAGCTTTTTCAGCCAAAATATTATTTTGATCAAACGTTAAGTTTTTCGTTTCTCAATTGGAATCATTATCCACTACCAAAACATATATAAAGTATCAACAATATAAAAATTCTTCAAAACTGAAACCTACACAAGCTCATTTTTGTTTTCGAAAATAGCAATAAACCGAATCATTTTGAAAAGAAGCGGAGGGTCATAACTTTAGTTATCATTCTAATTCTCCTTGACTAAAAAAATTTGAAATAAAATCTTTACAATAACACTGTCAACTCCTAAGACGTGTTCAGATAATTTCTTGATTGCTATTTTCAGATAATATTATCAAAAAAAAAATATGGCCCTATGCAACTGAATAGGTTGCTTTATCCCATGGCCGGTCCTGACCCGTAAGAAGATAAGATCACACGTTCGGGCGATCAAAGTGGAATGTGCATAAACTCTCTTGAGCTTGGCTACATTGGATCCCCTCCTACATGTTGACGGTTGAAGGTTGTCGGGTTGTCGTGTTGACCCCTGGGCATGGGCGCTTACCTGCAAAGGTCCATGAGTGAGGTTTAGTCCTTTGGATATGGGTGCCCTATTGCGCCTATGTCCTTGTTTGCATTTTGCCTGTCTTAGTGGTCCGTGAACATTGGTGATGGTTACACTTATATTTTTCTTTTATTCTACAAAATTGAATAAAATAAACATTAATTAATAGAAATATTTTAATTTAGTTTATTTAATTATTTAAATATTTGTATCTCTTTAAATTTTATTTAAATTAGTTCATAATTTAATTATTTTGAAATCCGATTGATACGATGTTGTGTCCAAATTATTTAATTTTATTATGTGCATTGAGCCCATATATGAATATTTTTTTAAACAATTCATTGCTTAGAATATATTTAAAATTATAAAATTATGGTGTAAAAAATAAGTGTTTATAGATTTCATTTGTTGAATAAAGTTTGGAAATGACCGTATAAGTTTTAAAAAATGAATGTCCATGTTAGTCCAATAGACACCATATTTATCATCACCTAAATTATAATTTGAGGTGAACTTATTTTTATTTATGTAGAAAAACGTTAAAAGGATGAAGAGATAACATGTTGTGTTTGTTGGGAACTCCTATAGAGGATTTGGATTTTGGAAAATTATGGTTTGTTCTTATTTTTGAAGCATAGTGAGATTCACTTTTTAACTCCGGACGACGGCAGACGTCGTGTGACATCATGGATAAATTAAAATTTATTAACATATTATTTTTTATTTAAAATTTATAAAAGATAAATGTATATTTTTTTCGTTGATAAATTAAGAATAATGACAATACCTTGTATATAAAAGATTTTGGGATTGTGACTATAATAAATTATTCACCCATTTTAATTGGGTTTTAACGGTAACAATTCAAAGTTATTATATTTTTCATCGTTTCTCTTTCTTTATTATTTAAGTTAATTAAAAGATTTGTTGAAAACAAGATTATAGAAACTCATAATTATATAAACAAAATCTCTAAATTAACTTGGATTATTATATATACAGATTAAGCTAGTTATTTTAAAATTCTCATTGATATTCTAATTATGTTTCTAGAATAACATTAATTTAATTGTTAAAAAATGTCAATCTATAAGATATATTTTAAGGGTACGATTTGGATGAGAAACATTAGAAATAGTCTTTAAATTTTAATTTGAGTTTCACAAGAATTGAATTTAAATTATAATTCAATTACAATTTCTATTTTAAAAAAAAATTGTAACAAAATTATTTTGAATAAATATTATTGATTTTATTAAAATGTGAGTTCAATACAATGTACTAAGTAACTTAAATTATATGAGCTCTGTTTAAATTTTGATTATCATTTAGAATATATATATATATATATATATATATATATATATATATATATATATATATATATATATATATATATATATATATATATATATATATAACCTGATAACTTTTTAAATTAAAAATATAAATCGGTTCAACACGTGTATCGTAAATAATAAATTAATAAAAATATTTTGTTTAAGAAAATATATAAAAATAAACAAATATTGTATTGCAGTTAAGAGCTAATAAGATTGGAGAAAATTACATTGATTTGAATTCTTGAAATTATAATTATAATTCTTAATTTTAGATGGTTTAAGAAAACATAGAAATTAAAATTAAACCATTCAGTTCTAATTCTAATGTTATCAAAGCATCTTAAATAGTTTTATTAATTTGAGGATTGATGATTACAAAACTATTTACCTATAAAAAAAAAATTGGTTTTGTTTAACGTTGACAACTCCTTTCAGCACATTAATATATATTAAGTTTATGTTTGAAGCAAGAATGAAGCTATAATGTGGACATTATGTTGACATGCAATTGGATAAATTAATGAAATAAAAACTCAACGATTAGGGGACTAACTTATTCAGATTTCTTAATATACTGATAGCCAAGTGAAAATGTAATTAATGAAATGATCGATGACTCCATCTCAACTCTATCTTTTTGCTACATGTTGTCCTGTAAGAGCTCTCATCAGAAAACTATATTTTAACAAAAAAATAATAGTCATTTGTTTATGATAGTTGTATCGTACGTAGTGTTTAACATGTCGTAAGAAGTAGCAACGACCATTCTACCCGAGGACTTTAGCTTAGAGTCGCGCTTCACCATCATCCTCGGCTAAGTCAAGGTCTAATTAATTTAGCTTGGTGTATTTAACTTCCATGAACGTGATTTTGCAAGAAGTTTGATTCTTCTAGATGAACACTTGATAAAATGACATAGTTTGCTCATATTTATAGTTTGATGGCCTAGCTTGTAATAGATCTTCAATCCAATGCAATGACAACATATTTTGATGCAATGGTGGCTTATTTATGTTCTTATTTGTGTTGATGATAAAATTGTATGTTTGATACTGGGCATTTGATTCGGTTTAAGGTTAGAATATTTATGTCGAAGTTGAATGAAATTGTCCTGGAATGTTAAACAAAACAAAAACAAAATGTTAAAATAAGTTGGTATTGAACATTTGACATAGGATTTGCTTTGATTTCATGATTAAATGTCTTAGGAAGAATGAGTATGACTTGATTTATAAGAATTTTCATTATCTACATATATTAATTTTAATTAAAATGGTTGAATATTTAATGTTTGAGGTCAACTAAAAAGTGAAGTCAAAAGATTGAGTTGGGGATTCGGTGATAACTTTTGATTACTTGTTCAAATGAGTTGAATTTTTAAAACTGGATCGTATGAAATCAATTGCATGATATAAAATGAAATGAGGTTCACTTTAATAAAAACAAAATGTGTGAGATTCTGAAATTTGAATTTATAGTTATCAACAAGAAAGAAAAATGAGACAAGAAATTAAGATGAAATATATTTGCACCTCTTGGGGAATAACTTTAAGTTTTAGAATTTGGTTCTTGGTTCTTGATTCATGCTTTGACTTCTTTGTTTGGGAACTAAATTTTATTCAAATGAGAAACTGATTGTACAATGTTAATAGATATCCTGAGATGAATTTCATGTTATGATATTAATGAATGTGTCTTGCATGTTAAGTCTTGATGAGTTCCTGAGATTTTGATGATTAATGAACGATAAGATTGCATTGAAATGATTGTGAATAATGATGTTTGTGCTATGAAGATGTTTAGATACCATGTATTAACAAATTTGATAGCATAATTTGAATAGATAAGTTTATGAGGCATGAATGAATGATTGTAAATGACATTGAATGCTAGTGATGTTTATGATGAAGAATCAGGTCATGATAAATGTCGAGCAATGTCATATGTTAAAATGAAGTTGATGTTGATATTTGATCTTGATGAATATATATATATATATGCATGCTTATTTGAGATGATTTGGATATGAGCCATTCATATGATTAGATATTAATGCTATGCTATTTCCATTCTTTGATTTTAATTATGCTGCTGCTGCTTATCCATGAGTTAGAGTTCATTACTAGACTTAATATAATTGGTAGGTTATATTTCTTAAACCATGAGAATTTGAGATGAATCCTAAGTCTCGTCCATTGCTAGATTATAGGGAGGACCTCTTCCAAAGATAGTCAGACTTTTTTTTTTTTTTGAGAACGCTGGGTACCGCTACTCCTATGGAGTGCGACTAATCCCCGCGGGTTAAGTACATAGCCCGCAAACATACTTAACCAATAATCAGGCGCAGAACTTGTCGCCTGACGGGCTCGAACCCAGGACCTCATGGAGGCCTGAGGGATATCCATCTCTTATTACCACTAGTCAGACTTTAATATCAATGCTACCAGGAATTCATCATCGAAGACATCTTCATTGAAGCTTGAAGGTTTTATCATCACTTATGTTGAAAATATTCATCACTCATTCAGATAGACACTTGGTGTATAACGCCCTGGCTTTCCCCAAGAGTTACTAAACACTATATCCATTCAATCTCTTGTTCACAAGATATGTACTTAGACTTTCTTTTTACCAAGTTTCTTACGAAATAAACTAAGTAGTAAATTGTGATTCTTCTATGCTCCTCCTTGTTTGTATTTTCTTTTCGCTTGGGATGCATTTTTAAAAGACATTAAAGTGATTATATCAAGTCCTTTAGGTCATTGGCCAATTGAAATGCAACTTCACACTAGCCACGCATCATTTTTTTTTTGTCAAGAAAGGATGATTTTAATTCTAGATGGATCACTAACATAATTATAGGTAATGCCTAGGGTTCCACTATGGGTCGACGACCCATTCTCCAAGCTATACGGTTTGGCATTTGGCGATTGTCACATGCTTATAAATATGTGTTATGAAACACTAAACGTACACTTAATTGACTTTCACCTAGCTAGATTAATTTTAAAAAATAAATTTCATCTGGATCCACTTATAAATCCAATCTAAAAATTAAATATTTAGACTATTGGCTCTGGATTTTGTCATTTCACCTTGATAATATATGCTGATTGTCTTTATTTCACCTTGATAATATATGCGGATTGTGCTCATTTCACTTTGATAATATTTATATAATCATTTGATTTGTTCTCATTTCTCACACGAAAATTTTAATTATATAACTATATCAATCTGGACAATTAGCGAATTTATCACATAATATCTAAAACTAATAGTACTAATCTCATTTTATAATATGAAAATAAAAATATATTTATAACACGACATCTGCCAAAGGATAAATCCTAGGTTTTTTTCAAATAACCCTTGTACGATGGAATTGATAAAAAACCAGGTTTTTTAAAATTTATACCTATTATACCCTTTCTATATATATATATATATATATATATATATATATATATAATATTTTGTAAGAAATTAAATGAAATTTTAAAATATAATAAAATAAATATTAAAAAACTTTAAATATTTTAATATTATTATTAATAAAAAAAACTTTATTTATTTATATATTATAATTAATAAAACTTTTTTTAAATAAAATAATTTAATTTATATTAAATTAAATTAAATTTTGAAATATAATAAAATAAATATTAAAAAACTATACATATATTAATATTAATTTTTATTAATAAAAAATAAAATTTTAATATATATATATTATAATTAATAATACTTTTTTTAAAATGAAATAATTTAATTTCTATTAAATTTAAATTAAAAATATAATAAAATAAATATTAAAAAACTATACATATATTAGTATTAACTTTTATTAATATAAAATAAAATTTGAAATAAATATTAATTTTATAAATTATTATTATTAAAATTTAAATATTATATGAGATAATATAATATGTTATAGTTTTATTTATATTATAAATTTATTTTAATTAATATAATTAATTAAAAAATTTAAATAAAATAGTTTCAGTGATTTATAATTATAATTTAAATGTCATTTAATTTTATTGTTATTATTTTCTTAAATTACTTTATAATATTTTTATTTTATTAAATTAAAAAAATATTAACTTAAATTAATTAATATATTTATTTAGAATGAGTTTATATATATAAAAATAGAATAAATTTCTTTATAAATATTTAATTTATATGAGATATATTTATAAATTAATTAATATATGTTAGTCAAATATATTAACTTTATTTTTTAGTATAATTATTTATTTATTTGAATTATTTAAAATTTAATATGGTATATTATAACTGAATTTATATTGTGTTTTAATTTTTAGTTGAGATAATTAATAAAATTATTTAAAATGAAATAATTTTATAATTTAATTTATATTAAAATAATTAAAATATAAATAAATATTATATATATTAAAATAATTTTTATTAATATAAAATTAAATATTTAAATAAAGAGTAATTTGGGTATTTTAATTAATAAAAAGATTAATTTAATTTATAATGGGATGGTTGAATTTTGAGATAAGTTTTATCCCAGAAATCAGACAAGATAACAATAGAGAAAATCTTAATCAGATTGTTACCAAAAGTTCAAATATGTGGTGATATTATTGTTGACCGCTATCAAAAGTTCCATCATCGAATATTACCATATATATATATATATTAATTTCCATCACTTAGATAATATACCATCTTATTAGTTATATCATGACGTGACGTTTGGCAATGACTAACGTTTGAAGACCTCTATATTTTCATTATTTGGACAGGAAAGTTTTTAAAAGGCTAGTGATCACGATTGCCACTCAATCATTACTTGTAATATCATTTTGGTTGTGGTTAGAAACCAAAAACTATCTGAAGGTTATATAAAATTTAATGGAGCTAGCGACTAGGTGGTTACGTCTTGGCTAATGAGGCCGTCTCTATCCATTATCAACGATTACAAGAACACTAGTAAAAATAAAAAAAGTAATATTTTTCACTAAAAAAAACTGTTCATTTGCAACAGATGCTTCACAATTATCTTTGCATTAAAAATTGTCTTTAGCATTTGTCTTAATATTAGTTTGGAATTTCACAAACACATTTACAAGTACCGCTAAAAATTGTAAATACTTGGTTGTAAATTTGTTTTGGTATTTACGCTAACTGTTTCAACATAATTTACACTAAATCCAATTGTATTACAGAAATCCACTCTTTATGAAGGATTTGCAATATACATTTTATTAACAAATCTAATGTTTTGCAAAAGAAATTCAATAAGATGAATCTATTTAACAATAAAAAAATATTCAACATAAATTGCAATAACGTATACATTTATGAATTGCAATATATTTCGGAATAGCCAATATAACAAATATATAAAAATGAATCAATAAAATTTGCATCTTTCTGTAAAAAGTATATTCAACAAATACTACAATACCTACACTATTATACGAAAACATACATTCAACAAAAAAAATATCTGCAATTCGATAATGTAATAATCTTCGCAATATCGATATTTATAATTTTCATAATCAATTACAAATATATCTGCAATTCGATTTGCATTATTTCATTAGAAATTCTCTTTATATTACCCAATTTATATTTTCGTATTATAGCATTATCATTTGCATTATACTTATGTAATTAATTTACAAATTTCTTTTCATTAATTATCACATCTACAATTATATTATTTATAAAACTACAATTATTCCACCAATTACCTTATTCACAACTTTGCATTAATATTAACAATAACACTTCATTTACATAATTTTTACAATCTTCAACGCATTATTTAAAAAACAAATATTTTAATTCAATTGAATTCAATATTCTTGGATATAAATAATAATCAAAACAAGCTTATTTATATTTATCAATTTGAAATGATTCCCATATCAATTCTTAGTAAACCAGCATAAATTCATTACAAATTTGCAAAACACATTTGCAAATTAAATTCATCAACTACTTAAGTTCCATAAATATGATTAAAATTATTAACAAAATATGCTAAAATTTACACAAAATGGCATTTCCAAATAGCTCATAATTATGCTTCAATCTATCCATCTCAATTTCTGCAAACCTGTATAAATTCAACAAAATGAAAAATTAGATTTACTATGTAGTTTATATATTGAACAATATACAATTCTATTTTTCTTACAACTTTTGAAGTCCAATAGCCATCTCACACATCATGGTGCATTCTCCAATATCATTTGACAATATTATACAACTCATATATTGGTCTTAAAATTAAACCACTTGAAAACATAAATATGAATTTTAATCACTTGACAACATTAAAAGAACTCATATATTGAACATAAATTTAATTACTTAAAACTTACTAAATAAATTTCATAAAAAAATAACCTATTAATTAGAAAACATTAAAAAACTCATATATTGAACATAAAACTAAATCATTTGAAAGCTTACTAAATGAATTTCATAAAACACTAACCAATTAATTAGACAATATTAAACATGAAACTAAATCCCTTGAGAACATTAAAAAACTCATATACTGAACATAAAACTAAATCACTTGAAAACTTACTATATAAATTTCATAAAATACTAACCTACAATTTAACCTTCTTAAATCTACCTATTAATTATTGAATCTTATAATTAACATACTTAAATCTTTATTATTATAACTAACATTAATAGCATTAAGATAATAACATATGAATTGAATTTGAATATGAAGCACATTAAAAAATTAAAGATTGAATCACTAACCTTCTTCATCAGGGATAGTTTGTTGCCCCAACTTAGTCCATAATGTTAAGAAAGTGTCAAATTTTTTATTTAAAGACTGCACTTGAGTTTGAAGAACAATTTTGTCCTAAACTAGTTTAACTTAGTTGGGGATGGTTGTTTTGGGGCTGTTCGTCTTGAATAGGGTTGTTTTTCTTTGGCGGATAGTACTATTTTGGTACATTTAGAAGATGAAGCTTTCGTCTTTGGAACCTCTTTGTCTTTTTTTTGTTCTTCTATTACCAATTTCATATTCACGTACATCCTACAACTAGTAACAAACTTTGTAAAGACATAAATAACTATATTAACCAAACTATAAAATTCTATCAACCAAATCATACCTCGTCTAATTCTGTATATTCAGATTCACTTATATCTCGCTTTTTTTATGATTGTCTACTCATATTGCAAGATATTTTGTTCAACCAATATGAAATACAAAATCAATTAGAACTCAATATAGATCATATAAAAGTAAACTTGTTCAACCAAGATACTCATATTACAAGATACTCTGTTCAAATAATATGAAATAAAAAACAATTAAAAATCAATGTAGATCATATAAAAGTAGACAGGTTTAACCAATATACTCATATTGCAAGATAATCTGTTCTTATTAAAGGAGAAATGATAGCAGACATCTAGAAAATGTGAGTATCATACTTTGTTCTTATAGATACTATGTTCTTAACATGTTCTTATCTAAATGTGAGTATCATATATCTAGCAAACACTTGAATCAAAACAAAAAACAAGTTAAAAAAATATTGAAAACAAAATTGTCAAATCAAAACTGAAAACAAGTTAAGTGATATTGAAAACCATATATTGAGAATCCTTGACTATTTATTACTGTCTTCAAAACCAATCAGATGTACAGTTAATGTATCTTCCTTGGAGATTCAGTAAGTTCTAAGCAAGAATGTCAAAATAAAAATAAAAAACTTGAATAATGCTAAAACTTATCATACCTCTAAGAAGTTAAAACAAATATTGAAAACAAAATTGAAAATGATATTGAAAATCAGATATTGAGAATCCTTGAAAACTTATCATACCTCTAACAAGATTGTCAAAACATAACTGACAACTTGAATAATCCTAAAGCATATCATACCTCTAACAAGAAGAATTGGTTTTCAGCAAGGATCCGGCGAGGAAGAATCGGCGTTGCTAGGATACGGCTACGTTGCAGCTGAGTTTCAGCGGGGTTAAGGCTAGGTTTGCGGTTGAGGTTCAACGGGGTTAAGGGATCGTGTCAGTTATGGTTGAATTTGGGGTTGAGGGAGCGTTTCAGTCAGGGAGAATTTCGGGTTGATGGAGTATTCGGGTTGAGGGGTTGAGGGAAGAGAGGGAAGATTTGAGTAATTATTCTTTTAATTCTCGAGTAACAAAACCTACGATGTTCAGGGACTTGTTTTCATGTAATATAATTAGAATATTACAGAATTTAACAATACATATTAAGAAAAATAACCTACAATAAAGTCAGCAGTAACATTTCAAACTAAAACATCAAAATATGTCTACTCCTGATTGTTCTTCACCTTCTAAATCTTCATCATCACCATTTGTACTATTATTCAAATCAATTTTTAGATGATCACTTTCATCTGAAGCACTTTCAACCAATTCAGTTTCATCAAATCAATCTAACACACCATGAATAACATTGAGATCACTCTAATCGTTCACATCATATAAAGGAATATGAAGGGTGTTAAAAAAATAGGTAATTAATCATTAGTATTAATTAAATATTAATAAAGAACTTAATCAAATTAATTTTGGCAATGGACCGGATTGAGGGTGCTAGAGAGTATGTAAGAGAAATCTCATTTTCTTGAATGAGGGGGGATGGAAAATCTGAAAACTCTTCAGATGGTATATCGAAGAACTCTGCAAATGAATCTTCATAGATCCAATAGAGTTCACAATTTATGTAAGTGGTGATGCTCCTATCATCCCTTAAAACAACATTGTTGAAGAACTCGGTGACTTCCTCATCTAGGATGAAGTCGGATCCTTCAAGGAATTTCCTTAAGCCGGAATGAACAAGAGGGTAGAATAAGACGTCTTTTGCGCAAGAGGATAGAGAGAATTTGAAGTTGATGATCGGAGAGTTCCTGATTTCTAGGTTCATCATGAAGATTGTTGGATGCGTAGATTTAGCTTGAGAGAGAGAGAGTCAAAGGATGTTATGATTTGATTTGTGGGTGAGAGGTTCCTTAAATAGTTGAACAGTTTTGAAAGCATTTATTATTTTCATTTAATGGAATGATTTATCCGTTATGAAAGATCTTATCAATATTTCCAAATTGAATGCTTTTTGGGATTTGAGCAAAGATATCCCTTTTTCAAAATGTATCTTGGGAATGTGTATTGTAGACTGTTCTACCTATGTTGACTAGTCATAGTTTTGAAAAGCGGTTAGGTATGTGCTTTTTTGTTGAACATATTCAGTTTTAAGTTTTGAGAAGCGATAGCTTCTCCCTAAGAATGTGCTCGGTTAAAGATTAGGTATTTGAAAAGACAATTTACATCGAAAATGTTAACACCGAATTGCATTTGAATACCGGAAATTTTCATAACCGAAAGACAACAAAATTATCGGTTATGAATTTTAGAAATACATTTGAAGCTGATAGATCCTAAAGCTAGTAGTGAGATGGTCCAATAGCCGGAGTCTTTCTAGCTTTTGCTTTGTCCATCCGGTCAAGACGTGCTTGGATCATGTCATTTGTCAACAACTAATTCGGATAGAGTGTGACACTTGGGCCGAGATAGACGTTGATATCAAAGAACATACCGCATAACTGAGGAGCGTATCCGGTTTATCCTCTGTTGGAGGTGATCATCTCCTTCAGATTATCGAAAATGATCCGGGACAAGTTCACCGAAGTGCCTTCGGTGATAGCCACCATCATTTCATATATCTTCTGGGTATATTGTTGGGTGTTTTCCCTTGCAAGAACACTCTTGCTAAGAATTTCACTTAAGATTTGGAACTCATTTTGAAGAGAACTCTTGGGTCCCCAAGTGTTCATTGGAGTCATAGAGCCAGAGAAGTGATGTCGCATTTCATCGATGACTATTGGAGAGTAAGTAAGATCGGTGAAACCTTCAGTGGGTAGACCGCAACTTAGAGCAAGGTCTATCTCACTGAAGAAGATAGTTTTACCATGAATGTGAGCAATGATAATATCCCCTTCAATAACCTTGGCAGTTCTGAAGAACTCATTGACTACATTGTAGTCAATGACATATCGGTCTTTTAGGAATTTTCGTAAACCGGTGGTTTCAAGATATCGTAATAGACATTGGATTTCAATGTCTTTAGATTGAGAGACTGATTCGAAGTCGGCGAGAAGAAATTTGTTTGAGAGAAGGAAAGACATTTTGCTTGATGATTTTCTTAAGTTTGGATAAATGATATGATTAAGAATGATAAGAGTTGTGATCTTTAAATAGCCAGAAGTTGATTATAGTTTCTAGGCATGTTATCCTTATGCTTGAACTTAAATGTTATTTCCAAGATAGGTAATGATGAGGATTAAATATTTGTTATGTTTTCAAGACATAGATAGAGTGTTGGTCTTTCTCTTGCCAGTGATAGACACGTGTCTTCATGTTGTTTGAGATTAAGACTCTTTTCTTTTCTAAGAGAACTTTTTCAAACATGCATTACGAAACATTGTCCGTCTGTCCCATATTGACCGGAAAATAAACTTAACTGAAATTAAGATGTACATAATCGGTTTGTTTTTCATGACCGGTTTTTCGAGATAGATTATTTTAAATTTTTAATAAGTACTCGCTTGTTAGGCGGTAGTTATTTAGTTTAGAAAATAATTTCATCTGTTTTATCCGAATCACTTAAACCGCTTGATTTGTGTACAAATAATTTGATAGGTTAATTTATCCAATCTCAACCGGAGATAACTGTTCGGTTTAACATACTTGACTTTGTATCCCATTGATTTTTCATACATATGATGGATAAAATTTCAATCGGTTTTAAGTAGAATGCAGTTTTTCAAAACATATCCGATCAGTTTTTCAAAAAGTTCCAAGAGCATGATTTGAGAAGCGTGAGCTTCTCCTTGAGATCATGCACCGGTTTTTCATGAGTAAAATATTTTTGAAAATATGTAGAGACACTTATGGAAGAAGTTAGCTACTATCAGCAAGCCCCAAGATGTTTCTAAAGAAGGAAAACTTAGCTTCCGGTAATGGCTTTGTGAAGATATCAGCAACTTGTTGCTCGGTTGAGACGTATTTCAGCCGGATGTGCTTTTGCTGCACATGCTCTCGGATGAAATGATGTCTGATGTTGATGTGTTTTGTTCTTGAGTGTAACACTGGATTGTATGTGATAGCTATCGCGCTGGTGTTGTCATAAAATATGGGTGATTCTTCCGCAGTTATACCGAAATCTTTCCGTTGCTGTTGGATTCAGAGGAGTTGAGCACAACAGCTTCCGACTGCAAGGTACTCCGCCTCTGCGGTTGAAGTAGCAACCGAAGTTTGTTTCTTGCTATACCATGAAACAAACTAATCTCCCAAGAACTGGCATGTACCACCAGTACTCTTTCGGTCTATTTTACAGCCCGCGTAGTCTGTATCAGAATAGCCGATTAAATTAAAGCCTGAGTCCTTTGGATACCATAATCCCACATCTTGAGTGCGCATTAAATATTTTAGGATTCTTTTGGCCGCTATATAGTGTGATTGCTTTGGATTGGCCTGAAATCTTCCGCATACTCTGACCACAAACAATATGTCCGGTCGACTCGCTGTTAGGTATAACAGTGAGCCGATAATCCATGGTAAGCCGTAATGTCTACTTTTTGACCATCCTCATCTTTGTCTAACTTGATGGATGAGCTCATAGGAGTTGCAACTGACGAACAGGTGTCCATTCCGAATTTCTTTAGTATTTCTGTTGTGTACTTGGATTGGTTGATAAATGTTCCTCCCTCGATCTGCCGAACCTGGAGACCTAAAAAAAACTCAACTCCCCCATCATACTCATTTCAAATTTATCAGTCATTAACTTTGAAAATTTGTCACACAACTTAGAATCGGTTGATCGGAAAATTATGTTGTCCACATAAATTTGAACCAATAGAATGTGTCCATTTTTCTCAAATTTAAATAGTGTTTTATCTACCGTGGTGAAATCATGATCAAACAATTTTTTTGTTAAAGTATCATACCATCCTCTAGGAGCTTGTTTTAAACCGTAAAGGGTTTTATCTAGCCGATACACATGACTTATTAATTCTAAATTTTTAAAACTGGAAGGTTGTTCAACATAAACCTCTTCACTTAACTCACCGTTTAAAAATGCACTTTTAACATTCATTTGAAATAATTTGAAATTTTTGAAAGCCGCAAATGCAAGAAAAATTATAATGGCTTCAAGTCTAGCCACATGAGCAAATGATTCTTCAAAATCAATGCCTTTTTCCTATTTATATCCTTGGGCTACTAATCTGGCTTTGTTCCTCGTAAGCAAACTGTTTTCATTGAGTTTATTTCTGAACACCCATCTCGTTCCTATAACCGATTGATGTTTCGGCCTTGGAACTAGATGCCACACTTTATTTCTCTGAAACTGGTTCAACTCCTCTTGCATTGATAATATCCAATCGGTATCTAACAATGCTTCATCCACCTTTTTCGGCTCAATTTATGATATGAAAGCCGAGTTTTCATATTCTTCCAAAAGTTGATGCCTAGTTCGGATGGGTGATAAGGGGTTACCTAATATTAGCTCAGGAGGATGATCTTTATTCCTCTTTTAAGGTTCGGTCCGATTATGTCTCCAAAGTGACCGGTTATCTGATCAAGGTTAGACATACCGGGAGGCTGAACATAGTCAAGCCAACCGGTTTTCTCACTGGATTTTAAGTATTCAACTTCCTACTGTGGAGCAGCTTGATCCGGCTAAATTTCACCATTAACCGCTTGATCATAGACAAACCTTCTAAAGATAGGGACCTCATATTTATCATCGGATTGGATATTCATGTTTTCCAACCGATTATGTAGATCAAAGAATGAAGCAATATTGCTTTCAACCGATTCATCAAAAACAACATGCAAAGATTCTTCAACATTTAAGGTCCTAGTATTGTATACTCTATATGCCTTACTAACTGCTGAGTATCCCAACATTATGCCTATATTGGACTTAGTGTCAAAAACGGTCAAATAATGTTTGTCGTTTATGTGAATGTAACATTTACAGCCAAAGATCCTAAGATACTGGATGTTAGGAACTTTGTCATAGTATACTTCAAACGGTGTTTTATTTAGCCGTTTGTTGATCATATATCGATTTTGTGTATGACATGCACTGTTGATAGCTTCAGCCCAAAATTTTTGAGCAACACCCGAATCGGCTATCATGGACCTTGCGGCTTCCTCGAGAGTTCGGTTTCTTCTCTCAGCCAGTCGGTTTTGTTGAGGAGTTCTTGTACTAGACAACTCGTGCCTAATACCGGAATCATCAAGGAATGCAGTTAACGTACTGTTTATAAATTCGGTTAATCTATCACTTCTAATCTTGTTTATTCGTATTGATTTCTCATTTTTTTATTTATATTTTTATCTGTGTTCATCGCACGAGAATCTTCCTATTAATAAGTAATATTATACCCCAGTAGATAATTTATATAATTATTTAAAATCTAACTTACAAAATATATATATACATACACAAAACTATAAAATTATTTTAACAATCATAAGTAGGCTAGCGGTTAAAGTGTTAAAATTACATACTGATGACTAGAGTTTGAATCCCTACAAAAGAAGTAATTATTTTATGTGAGTGCGCGAACATTGGTAGTTGAAACAGAAGTGAGAATGTTGGCTTGAGTAACGCAAACATTTATGAAGGAAATATTGACTTGAGTAATGAAAACATTGGTGATAAAAACCTAAGGGTTCGTCCATGGAAGGAATGTCGGCTTAGAGTAAAGCAAACATTGGAGAGAAAGCCTAAGGGTTCGTCCACGGAGGGTAATTTAAGGCTTAGGATGATGCCCAAAAATGTTTAAGAATGCACCCTGGAATTTGGTTATTAAATAATCAAAATCATTATAGATATATAAACTTAAATGAATTGGTTAGTTAAATTTTTTAATATTTGTATTTTTTTTTCAAATAAGTATATAATAATAAGTAATATTAGACCCAGTAGATAATTTATATAATTATTTAAAATTTAACTTACAAAATATATATATATATATATATATATATATTTCAACAATCATAAATGGTCCAACGATTAAAATGTTAACATTTCATACTAAAAACCAGTATTCGAATCCCTTTAAAAGAAGTAATTATTATATATGAGTAACCAAATATTGGTAGATGAAGTGGAAGAGAGAATGTTAGCTTGAGTAATCTAATATTGGTGAGAAAACCTAAAGGTTCGTCCATTGAGGGAATGTATAAAAATGCACCATCGAATTTGGTTATTAAATAATCAAAACCATCATAAATATAAAAACTTGAATGAATTGATTAAATGTTTTTTTTAATATTCTTATTTTTTTTTCAAATAAGTATATAATAATAAGTAATATTAGACCCATTAGAACTTTATATTTGATTGATAATTTGATCCAAAATTTATTGGTAGAAGATTTATTTTATCGAAACTACTTTTATTTTCATATAATGAATATTTTCAATTTATATGATTTTGAGTAGGTTTACAAAAATAACAAAATAATTTTAAATAAAACGAGTAGATAAATATAAGTTTTATTAAATTTTTTAATAATTAGATAATAAAATATTGAATTAAATTATAAACTCATATTTTTAACGTAATTTTTTTTCTTAAATTTTATATTATTATTCGTGCAAATGCACGGGATACATGCTAAGGATACATGCTAGTTTATAGAAAAACAAAAAAAATTATACGAAATTTATTTACTGCTCAGTCTAACCCGCTTTCCCACCCAACCATTTTTTCTTTAATATATATTCCGTAAGAATAAATTATTTTTAAGAAAACTTGAAATCAAGGCCTTGTTCGTCTAAGGTTTTAAAAAAGTTTATACAAAATTAGTTTTTTAATTAATTCATCACTTATCTCATTAACTAAAATATTTTATATTTTAAATTATTTATTTTATTTATATATATAAACATTCTTTAAGTCTTTTTACCAAAAATAATCTTTACTTCTCAAAATCATCTAACATTATTATTTTTTTCTATTCTAAATTATTCACATAAATTGAATAAGACCCAAATTAGGAGTCAATTTATTTAGGTATAAAATGTTTAAAAAGTAAAGTCTTTTTACTAAAAAAAAAAAATAATAATAATAATAATTATAGGAACCAAAATTAATATTAATCATGTCCTTCTTACTAATTCATGTTAACATCTTTATCAAACTAAGTATCCAAAATCACGCAAGTATCCCTAAGAACTTGTTTAATCAAGATGAATAAATACTATTTTTTTTAAGATAAAAGTAGAAGGTTTTAGATTAATTCACTAAAATATTTTTTATTAAATATTTTAATTTTCTTCACTTACTTATCCTTTAACTATTATATGATTTAAAAAAGAGAAGATTTTAGATTAAATGACTAAAAAGAAGGTTAGACATAATCAATAAAATACAAGTTTATTTAGAAACTGTGTTTGATTTTAATCACAAAGTATCAACAATATATATTATGAACTTGTAATGAAAAAACATTATTAAATTTATTAATTTTTATATTTATGTAATTTAAAATTTAAATAAAATATATAAATTTTTTTTAAATATATATTTATTTTCAAATCCAAATTTAGTTATTTTGTCCTATTAGTGTTTGATTAGAACGAGACCTTTCAACCATGTATATTTGTATGTTTTATCTTTATGATATTTTTCAATTTTAATTTTTTGTATATAAAATATTGATTCCTTTCTTATATATGAATACCAATTTACTGTTAAATAAAGATAATAATATGAAACTGCGGGATAATTGTGTTGGGTCAAATTATTTTGATTAAGTGTTGAAATAATTTAACCACTAATATTTTGATGATGAAATAACTTATGAGTTCTGATACAGGTGTATTGAAACAATCTGTCATAAGACTTGGATCTAATGAGGGACATTAGACTGATTTTGGCTTTCATTGCATAAAATTAGACGTACAGTCTAACTCATCGGAGTTAGACGTGTAGTCTAATAGACGTGTAATTAGACGCAAGTCTACATCCTGTAATTGAACAGAAAGTGTTCTGTTCAATAGTGAGCTAAGTGTGTGTAAACTGTATTTGATTCGAACCATTTTATAGTGAATCCTTCCAGTGGTTGGAAGAAGGGGTGACGTAGGAGAGTTTCTCCAAACATCCATAAACAAACTGCTGTGTTATTCTTTTCTGTCATCTTTTCATATTTCATCTTGTGCTTCAAACCCAAGTAAACAATTCCGCCTTGAATCTGTTTCAAGTGTTTACACAAATTTGCGTAGAATAGAAAGCGAATTAAATCCCTAACATGATTTCTTTCAAACCGTTTTTCATAAGCCTTCATCCTTAGCCAGACCCCCGTCTCTATCGATAAAGCCAATCCTATCAAATTGAACCGAATTATTCCGTTTGGGGTTTTTCCCCGAAACCGAATGGAGATAGGGCGGGATGGTATTTGTGTCCTCCTCAATCCGTCTCGGTGTCACCCCGATTCTGCCCCGAACACTATAAACACTTTTAAATATATAAAATTACAAATATATTAATTTATTTGTTATTTATAGTTTTATAAGGGTTAAATTTTTTTTTTATATAATAATATAAAATTTTAATATATTATCGTATATATTATATTAAAAAATTCATTTATATAATTTTATTTTATAAATTTTTATTTTTCTTAAAAATATTTTATAAATTGTACCCCGCGGGATTCCCTGAAAATAAACAGGGCGGGTTTGGTATTAAAAAAGTCTCGAAATAAAAATAGGGCAAGAATGATAAATGTATATTCCGCCCGTTTAAGTATGAAAATTATTTATCATTTTATTTTGTTATAATCTTATCATTTTTAATGAATAATATAATTTTATTAATGTATGGTGTTATGATAGGGTAATTTGACAAAGAAAGTGAATAGCAATTCGTTTCAACCTTGAATGAGAGAAAGAAAACATGAGAATGAGTTGTACGGAAATATATATACAATCAAATTATAAAATAAAAAATAAAAATTATTTTTTTATTTAATATGTTTTCGTCCATGTTTAGAAGAAAATTATTAGATTTCTTTCTGGAAAAGTAAGATTTTCTTGTAATACTTATCAACATAATTAATTTGATTAATTATAAATTATAAAAGTGAAAGGAGATTTATTTGAATTTATTATGAAATTTATAATTAAAATATGTTTAATTAAAATATAAATAAAAAAATAAAAAGTGCATAAAAATAACTTTTTTACCAAATTTATAGATTATGTTATATTACAATAAAGAATTTTAAATTTTTGACTAATGCCAAAAATCATATTAATATAACTGTCACAATAATAGTGAATTTTATAAATTTTTATTTATTAAAAAAAGTTTAATTGAAATCATTAAATATACATTAGTTAAAAATAGAAGATAAAAAGGAATTGATTTTTTTATTATAGATTTCATAATAAATTCAAATAAATCACCTTTCACTTTTATAATTTATAATTAATCATATTACACAAATTCTTTTAAATTTTAAACTTTGTTAACTTAGATAATCTCTCATTTTAAGAATAATATTGTCATAATTATTATCACAATAATTTTTAAAATTTATGAAATTAAAAAATAAAATAGATTCAATTTATATTTAATAAAATAATTATAAATAAAATAATTTTTAAAATGTTTTAAAAATAAATAAGTAAAAAGTGGATAAGAATGATTTTTTTTATTAATTAAATTTGTAAATCATATTACATAAATTCTTGTAAATTATAAAATTTTGTTAACTTAGATTACTTACCATTTTAAAACTAATTTGTCATAGTTATTATGACAATAATTTTTAAAATTTATTAAAGTAAAATATAAAATAAATTCGGTTTATATTTAATAAAAAGAATTTTAATTAAAAGAATTTTAAAATATTTAAAAAATATATAAAAAATATTTTTTTATCAAAATTTGTAGATTACATCAAATCTTTCCGATTACAATTTTTTTTTTGTTAAATTACAAGATGAATATAAAATAATAAGTACTTTATAAAAACTTATAAATTATTAATAACTGTAATAAAAGTTACAATGTATTATAAGAAAATTGTATTTATTCATCTGATCAAACTCGATATGAATAGGACTAAAAAGATCAACATCTCCGAGATGAAAGAGAGAGGGGGTTGATGGACTGAATATATAGGCTTGACGTCAAATGAATTAAGGTTTACAAATCGAAGCCGAGAATGGATTACGCGTTTTTCTTTTTCTTTCTTAGGCCCAATTTATTTTATTTGTTTTATTTGTTGGGCATTTTACCGACTTGAATTATTTTTAGATAAAAATTGACAAAAAAAAACTTGTCAATTTTTATGAGGCCAACAAATTAAACTTAGACTTTTTGAAAGTGAAGCTAAGTTAAGCTTCATTTCGACATCTGCAGCTAATGAATCTGCAGATGAAGAAGAGGCAGACGACAGTACAGGTAGGTAAGAGCGGTATGGACCATAACCAGATGGAGTTCGAGATGCTGGTGTAGGCGCTGCCCCAACATTGTAAGGAGTAACGTAACCTCTTCCTCCTCCGACGCGTCCAAGTCTAAGTCCAAGTCCAAGTCCAAGTCCACGTCCGGCTTGCGGTAAAGGTTGATCGGTGCGGTCTGATTGACCTCTTCCTCCTCTGAAGCGTCCACGTCCACGTCCGAATTGCGGTAAAGGCTGATCGTTGCGGATTGACCTCTTAGACCTCCCCGTCCTCCAATTCTTACAGACATTTTTGCAAAGGCAATTCGATTGAACTGTGAATGAGAAAAAGAAAACCAGAGAATGGAGGGAAATATATATACAATTAAATTATAAAAAATAATTAAAAATTAATACGTTTTTCTACATATTTAGAAAAAAAATCTCTAAGTTTATATTTAGAAAATAATCTTTAGATTTCTTTCTAGAAAAGTAAGATTTATTTGAATTTATTATGAAATTTATAATTAAAATTTATTTAAGTAAAATATAAATAAAAAATAAAAAGGTAAATAAAATAACCTTTTATTACCAAATTTATAAATTATGTTATTATTACCATAATTCTTTTTATTTTTTTTTTGACTAATGTCAAGATTATTACAATCTTAGAAAAAAAAATCATATTAATATAACAGTCATAAAAACAGTAAATTTTAAAAAATTTTAATTATTAAAAAAATATAATTGAAATTATTAAATATACTTTAGTGAAAATTAGATGAAAAGATAAGAAGAAAACGATTTTTTTATTAATTAAATTTGTAAATGATATTACATAATTGTTTTTCAAATTATAAAATTTTTGTTAACTTAGATAATTTATCATTTTAAGAATAATATTGTTATAATATTATCACAATAATTTTTAAAATTTATTAAAGTAAAGAATAAAATAGATTCTGTTTATATTTAATTAAAATAATTTTTAAAATGTTTAAAAAATAAATAAATAAAAAGTGGATAAAAATAATTTTTGTTATTAATTAAATTTGTAAATCATATTACATAAATATTTTCAAATTATAAAATTTTGTTAACTTAAATAATTTACCATTTTAAGAATAATATTGTCATAATATTATCACAATAATTTTTAAAATTTATTAAAGTAAAAAATAAAATAGATTATGTTTATATTTAATAAAAATAATTGTAATTAAAATAATTTTTTAAATCTTTAAAAAATAAATAAGTAAAAGGTGGATAAAAGTTTTTTATTAATTAAATTTTTAAATCATATTACATAAATTCTTTCAAATTATAAAACTTTGTTAACTTAAATATTTAACATTTTAAGAATACCATTGTCATAATTATTATCACAATGTTTTTTAAATTTTATTAAAGTAAAAAATAAAATAGATTATGTTTATTTTTAATAAAAATAGTTTAATTAAAATAATTTTTAAAATGAATGAAAAAAATAAGTAAAAAGTGGATAAAATTAATTTTTTTATTAATTAAATTTGTAAATCATGTTACATAAATTGTTTCAAATTATAAAATTTTGTTAAGTTAGATTATTTACCATTTTAAAATTAATTTGTCATAGTTATCATTATAATAATTTTTAAAATTTATTAAAATAAAATATAAAATTGACTCTGTTTATATTTAATAAAGAATTGTAATTAAAATAATTTTAAAAATATTTTAAAAATAAATAATAAAAAAGTAAAAAGTGAATAATAAAAAAAATTATCAAAATTTGTAAATTACATCAAAGCTTTCAATTTATTATTTTTTTTAAATAACAAGATGAATTTAAAAAAATGAGTACTTTATAATGTATTATTTTTCATAAAGACAATAATAATTAATACACTAATAATTTTATTGACTGTTCCTGAAATCTCTCTACTCTCCTATTCCTTTCATAGGAAGAGATAAAACAGGGAGAGAAAGGAAATCGAGAGGAGACAACCCTCATATATATATTAATTTAAAGTAAATGTGAATGATATCTACCTGAAGAATAAGAAGAGGTTTTATTATGCTCATCCATAGGGACCTGCATGTTGATTCACTTATATCTAGATCAATGAAAACAATTAATGTACCATAGAGTAATAAATATGGGTAGATCTATGATGAAGAAAATCAATTTCATATCAAGAAAATTGAACATTTCACTGTAATTTATACAAGATCTTTACCTTGTAATTCTAATGCGAAAACTTTGATTTGATTTGATTTCAGGATTCTGTAGCAATAAATTTATAAAAATTAAATGAAATATATTCAAGAAAACTATATAATAAATATATTAAAACTATTATGATAGGATTCAGACTAACAAAGATTATCGCACAGTTCGATTCTTAAGAGACCAGTGTCGTTGATCGATTCTCACTTAAAACACTCTAAGTTAAAGTAATTGTTATGGCCTGTTGCATTCAAAACAAAAAAATAATTATGATAGAATCAGGTTAATAAAGATTACATCACATGCTAACATGAGAATAAAATTGTGTTTATTCATCTGATCAAACTCGATATGAATAGGACTAAAGAGATCAACGCAAAGAACTCATGACAAATCATTTTTATCAAAGAGTGATTTGATTTAGATTCTGATCTTAAAAATAGGAGAAGAGATGATCAAAATTACCTTTAACATGAAAAGATTGTTAGTTAAAGAAGAAACGAGATAAGGGCGCCTCCTAGACAGGGAGAGAGTCAAGGGACCGAAGATATGTTAAAGAAGAAACGAGATAAGACTTCCTCCCAGACGAAAGAAGGAGAGAGGAAGAAAGAAGAAATTAGATAAGACCGTCTCTCAAACGAAAGAGTGATTGAGTAGAGGGACTAAATATGTGTTCAAGAAGAAACGAGATAAGACTATCTCCCAGACGAAAGAGGGAGAGATTCGAGAGACAAAATACTTTTTAAAGGAGAAATGAGATATGAGCGCCTCCGAGATGAAAGAGGGAGAGGGTCGAGGGACTGAATATATAAGTTTGGCGTCAAATGAATTAGGGTTTACAAATCGAAACCGGGAATGAATTATGCGTGTTTCTTTTTCTTTCTTAGGCCCAATAAATTTTCTTTATTTTAT
The DNA here is from genome assembly GCF_907164915.1 of Impatiens glandulifera. Classification (NCBI taxonomy): domain Eukaryota; kingdom Viridiplantae; phylum Streptophyta; class Magnoliopsida; order Ericales; family Balsaminaceae; genus Impatiens; species Impatiens glandulifera. The sequence goes on from NC_061870.1 coordinate 11,312,640, forward strand.
TTATTGGGCATTTTTTCGGTTTGAAATATTTTTAGATAAAAAAATGACAAAAAAAAGAACTTGTCAATTTTTACAAAGCCCAAAAAATTAAACTTAGGCTTTTTGTAACCCTAAAATTTCGATTCATTTTGGGCTCAATTTGCGCCGCCAAGGTTCTTTGTATTCTTCTTCCTTTAATCAACATATTACTCACCTTCAACAATTCTCGTTAAGTGATTGCTTATATATAAGGCTTATCAATAGGATATTTGTATGCATTGTCATTGTCTTAGTATGTTTATTTAGTCTTAGATTGAAACTTCCTTACAACTCTTGCATTGTGAATGTATTGGTATGTTTTAAACTCCCTTAGGGCTCTTGCACTATTTTATTGTCATGGTATAGTTGAAACTAGAGTTCTTGATCTTTTAGTTTTGTTTTATTCCAAACTTAAAGAAATAAACCATTGATATTAGTTGTTGAACAAATGGATAAAAATTCCATGTATGATAAATAATGGACATGTAGTAAAAAATGCTTAGTTGTTTCACATTCATTCACATGATTTGTTATCTTCTATTAATATTTTCCTTTTACAAGTCAATAGACACTAGTGATAAAAGAGAATCATTACAAAATCTAAGGTTATGTTTTATTGATTGAAATTGTAATGATGTTTTAATGATTGAAATTGGAATTGATATTGAAATTTACTCTATAAAAAATTACGTGAATTTTTATATTTGAATATATTATCTATATTATTAAAATATTAGTTTGACGAGACGTATTATAATAGTTTTGTGTATGATTTGTTTTTTATAAGAAAAAAAATATTGATTTCACGTGTTAATATTCTAAATTAAAAAAATATTAGTTCCACATGTTAATTTTCTAAACTAAAAAAAATTAAAAAAATTAATCAAAATATTAGTTTATTAAATAAAAAAAAGGTTATAATTCAATATTATATATATATATATATATATTTTGCTTCAATAACATATTTTGTTTGAATAATATATTAAAAAAATAAATATTAAAATTATAATTTTGAAAAAAAAAAAGTAGAATTTAAAATTATAAAATTATATTTATTTGAATTCTATTATAATTTAAATTTAAAATTTTAATCTTAAAGTATCTATTAAAAACAAAAATTACCCACTCATTCTAATTTCATGATTATGAAACATATTACCAATCAAATTATTATTATATTTGGTTGTACTTTAAGCCATCAAATTGATTCATGAAAGATGGTGATCTCTATTGTCGTTAAGTTTATTTTTGATGATAAGTTCTTATTCGATTGGAATTATTTCAATAACTTTATTTAATTATTTTTCTTTAATTATATTAATTATATATATATATATATTAAAAATGATGAACATTATTTGAGTATAACGACTAAAACATGACATTAAACTAAAATAAATAAAAAATATAAATAAAAACAAAATCTAAAAATTAAAAAAATATTAGTCAATACACTATTAAGCTTGTAAGTCCTCCAGAAGAATATTCAATTCTCGATGGACTTTATCAACTTTTCAGAATGAATCTCAAACAAATAATCATAATAACATTATGAATAATACGCGTTAGATAATTACGATCAGTGAAAGTTCGACGATTTCTCTCCAACCAGATAGTCCTCTAAAAAATAATTAGGATGATAATTCAAATTTAGGCCTACCCTATTAGCCGCATCAATCTAAATTTTTCAACAACCGTCCAAAGACTCGGGCATCACCCAATGAATCCTAGCGATACTCCACAAAAGACTTCAGATACTAGTCACCCATCGACAATGGAAAAGTAAGTGAGTTTTTTATTCAACCTTCTCATAACACATACGACAACGACTAATTAAAATATAACATTTTTCATGCACATATCATCCATAAGAATTCCACCGTGAATAACGCTTCATCCAAAAAACGAGATATTGGATAAAATTTTTTACTCCAAAAATTTTCCCAACAAAAATTATATGAAATCTTAGCGAACAACTTGTAAAATGTTTTACATGAAAACTATTCATGTATTGCCAACGCATAACATCTTTTTCAGACGGGAACACTTGTTTTTTTTTAATTAAAGGAGAACTTGCATGACACCCCACAACCATGATTTCCCCTTAAACCTAAAGCGCTTCCAGATTGAATCGAATCTGTGACATTTTGATCTCTTTACCCGACTCTTACCACTGGGCTACCTTGGTGAGGAGATACTTGTTTACGTCCTATTAAAATTAAAATTCTATTATGAGACGAACTCTCCATAATGTTTAATTTCTTTCTATATCTAATCCGGCTAGCGTAACCACTAGATCGAGGATCAAACATGTTTTTAATTGTAGCATTTCTACATTTAACAATGGAAGTAAGCTTAAGATACGTCGTAGCTAGACTTTTGACACTACATCAATTGTCGTCCAAAAAATTGGTCGAATAATCATTCTCACAATAAATATAGATTGCTCACGAAAACTTTTTCACATAGAATAAATTTTCCTCCAAATGTTACACTATGCTGGATTAGATATTTTTATGAATCAATTACACCAAAAAATATCTTTTATTTTTAAAGATATATATTTTATCACTATATATTAATACATTTTAAGTTTTTTTTAAAAAAAAAATAATATCTTATTTTTTTTTAAATAATCCACCATTATTATTTTTTAAATAATTAATTTATTATTTAAATAGCTCATTACCAAATAAAAATTTAAGTTTTTTTAAAGAATTTTATGGAGATTTTTGAAAAATATAATTTAATTAAATATATATATATATGGAATTTTTTTAAAATGAATTATCAAAATATTTTTTTATATTTAAAATTTAAATTTAATAAAAGTAGAAAGAATAGTATTTTAATTAATAATGTGACATAATTTTTTTTTAAAACAATAAAATTTCAACAGTGTGTACGGAATTTATAGGGAAACAAAATAGGATTGTAAGGATTTTATTTTACTTTATTCTATAAGAATAAATTATTTTTAAGAAAACTTGAAACCAAATTGGGATTCTGTTTATTTAAGTGTAAAATGTTTAAAAAGTAAATATTTTTTGTTTACAAAATAAATAAATTATAGGAACCAAAATTAACATTAATCATGTCTGTGCTTCCTTATTAAGATCTTGTTTAATCGAGGTAGAATTATTTTGAATAAATACTATTTTTTTAAGATAAAATTAAAAGATTTTAGATTAATTAACTAAAATATATTTTTATTTAATATTTAAAATTGTTAATTTTCTTTACTTATTTATCTTTTAACTATTAAATGACTAAAAAAATAAGGTTTTAGATTAAATGACTAAAAAATAAGGTTAAATGATCAACAAAATACAAGTTTAATAAGAAACTGTGTTTATTTTTAATGACAAAGTATCAACAATTAACAATATATTATGAAATTGTAATGAGAAAACGTTATTAAATTTATTAATATAATTATATAATTATGTCATCTAAATTTGAATTGATATTTTAAAAAAAATATATATATTATTTTTTTTCAATACTAGATTTAGTTATTTTGTCCATTTATTTGTTTGGAATGGGTACGTTCCAACCATATCTATTTTTATGTTTTGGATCTTTTTGATATTTTCCTATTTTAATTTTTTTTATATATAAACATTAATTCATTTCTTACATATGATTACCATTAAGTAAGAAAATTATTTGTCACTTTAGTTTGTTATAATCTTTATCATTTTTAATCAATAATATAATTTTATTAATGTATGTTGTTATGACATGGTAATTTTACGAACAGAATGGTTAACTCATAATCATCCTTAAAATATTCTACATGTCCACTCCAAAGTAAGCCTTATTACAATCGATCTCTTCTAGTGCAAACTCTCTAACCAGAGTTTATTATCTGAAAAAAGCTAACTCGACTAGAATAGTATGTAAATATACTACATATCTCTTTCTTGAAGTTTATATCAAACAAACCACTATCCATTTAACAGTACAATAACTTATTTTGTGTTATCGCTACAGTTACACATCGTGAGTGATGAAATAGCATGATGTGTTTGAGGACTTAAAAACTCTGGTCTGAAAATTTCTTAGATATCATGCAAACCGGGTTTTCAGTTTTTATTTCCAATCCATTTTGTAAATGTTTCATAACCTATTTCCGATTAATAAAACGTTACCCTGAGTGTTCTTAACTAAACATGCATATTTTTGAAATTCAACCGTGTATCCTACATCACACATTTGACTAATTCTTAAAAGGTTAAAATGCAGGTTTTCAACAAGAAGTACATTGCTTATAGTTAAGTTGCCATGGATAATCTTACCCTTGCCCACGGCTCTACCTTTAGAATTATCACCGAAAGTGATCATTGCACGATTTTCAACAAGAAGTACATTGCTTATAGTTAAGTGATCACCAATAGCTTCCGCCGTCATCAGCTAGTAATGCCTTCTGAATTTCTTTGCTTTCACTAGATTGCTGATATTCACCTCTCTGGTTGTTGTTAGCCGATCTACGATCATCTGGCCTTCGGTCGTCTCTCCTTGGCCTTATACACTAAACATGTAATGACCTAAAGCGTTACAAGTATAACATCTAACATTAAATTTATCGCCGTAGTTATAGTTGTAGTTGTTGTTGTTTGATGGTTGACTCTTCTTAATGAATCTTTCGAATTTTCTTGCAAGCATGACCATCACATCTTCGGTAAACTGTTCAGCGGTTTTGATTGGTGCCGGAACGGTTTTCTCCACTGATGTCACCAAATCTTTGGTTGTGGTTGACGTTGAGGATTCATCTTCAATCCAAGATCTCATCTCGAACTCGTATGCTTTCAAGTCCTCAAACACATCATGCAGTTTCATTTGCCGGAAACTGTTAGATTCTCGCATCACCATTATTTTTATATCCCAAGCACTAGGAAAAGACCTCAATGCTTTGACAATGGTTTCTTTGTTGTCATAATTCTTTCCAAGGGTAGACAACTCATTAACCACATTTGTGAACCGATCGCTGAACTCCTTCATGGTTTCACCCGGTTTCATCCTAATATTCTCAAACTTCTGAATTGACACAAGTATCTTGTTTTCTTTTGTTCTTTCATTTCCCTCATGAAGCTGAATCACCGTTTCCCAGGCTTCCTTTGCAGTCGTACAATCTCTGACTTTTCCGAACGTGTTTTTGTCTAGAGCATTGAAGATATGTCTCCTACAATGGTTGTCTAGGTTGTTCCTTCGCCTATCATCGGCTTTCCATTCACCTTTCTCCTTCTCAATCTTTATCGGGACTTTGCTAAGAATGGCCTTCATTTCATCATCCATGGTAATCAGATGTAAATACATCTAAACCTTCCAATCGACAAACGCCTCACTTTCTAGCATCGGGAGTTTCTCATTGTGAGTCATGTTTGCCAGCTTTGTGTTACTTGAGTGTTAAGACTAGTTGTTCTGATACTATTTGTTAGGATCGAGATCGCCGATAGGGGACCGGGGTATGACTATAGGAGACCGCTTACAACACACACACAACAGTTGGGTCTAATTCAGATAAGAATTAAAATTGGTCTGAACACTTCACAAACTATCACAAACTCTTGAACCGAGTTCAAGTGCGGAAGTAGTTTGTTTCAGCTTGAAGCAACACACGGATTGGTTTGAAATGAGAGTAGAGAGAATTCAGTTAGAGTGTAGGAGAGCCGGTTCGGTTGGTTTAATGTTACTTTGGTTCGGTTGATAATGTAAGTGAAATATGGAAATAATGCAAGGCAACGGTTTTATGGATGTTTAGAGATAAAGCTCCTATGTCACCCCTTCTTCTCAAATAGTGATAAGGATATTCACTAAGGAATATTCATCAACACAACAATACACGATCGAGTCTTATTTACCGCTCGATATATACTTTACCATACTCACACAGTATTGTAATACACTTTTACACTTTATGTAAGTACATAAAACTCAACAGTTTGTTCTTATTACTCAATGACCTGGTAGCTCTCTAAAAGAATATTCGCAAGATTCAAGGTTCAAAGCTTAGATAAAGAATTAGATCGTGAGAGAGATTAACTGAACCAGAAAGAATCTCAGAGAAAGTAGAGATTCTGCGAGCATGTGATAGGACCAACTTTTTGTTTCCTTTTATAGTGGAAATATGACAACGATCATATTTCTCTCTCATCCGTTGATTGGTCGAAAGAAGCCGTGCCGGTCTGGATTAGGTAACTTGCGCGTTTTGTCTTTGTACACATGGCATCTGTGTAGTGGGCGACCGCCTGCTTCTTAAAGGTTGCTTGTGGACTTAGGTAAGGTCACGTAATCATTATCATGCCCCTTGCTTAGTTTCGGAACCTTGTTTTGCATATTCCCAAGAAATATTTTGTTTGTCTTAACACTTTATCTTCAATGTATTTATTATTGTTTGGATGATCTGCCCGTTGGAGATATATGGTAGCTTTCGTTTTTCAAGAGGTTGAACCAGCCGGATATGTCTAGACGTATATTTTCGGTTTGAAGTTCAACCGGTCCTAAGGTGAAGCCGGTCCGAATTTCTGATAAGATAGATCAGTTGAGGAATTTCGGTTTGAGCTCTTTTAGAAGAATCGATTTGACCGGTCTGGTTGAATATAAGCACTTGCAATTGTTTGACCGGTCTGGTTGAAGATATGTACCTGCACATAAAATTGAATTTGGTTAAGTTCTTTTTAGATAGTTTATTATTACTTGCTAGTTGACTATCTAGTTTTTCTAACAATTTATCCCTTTTTGATTATTTAGAATAAATATTCAAAAATTGCAAATGTCGGCCGGTTTAAAAAAGTTGAGAAAAATTCTAACAGTGTAGATAAAAGAAAACTAAAAGAAAAGATAATCGGTTTTATCTCAAGGAAAGCTGATCGGTTTTATCTCAAATTAAAAGCTGATCGGTTTTATCTCAATCGGCTGTATCTAAGGCACGTCACCGATTTTATCTCAAGTTCGGTAATATCTCAAAGTCGATTTTATCTTGAGCGTATCCGGTAGTATCTTAAGATCGGTTTTATATCAAAGACACATCTCCAAAAGACGTAGCCGGTAGTACCTACAGTTCGGTTTTATCTCTTAAGATGTAACCGGTAGTATCTTATATCGGTTTTATCCCAAAGTCGGTTTATCTTAAAGATCAATTTTATCCAAAGTGTATCCGATTTTATCTCCAAGTCGGTAATATCTCAAAGTCGGTTTTATCCAACGCATAGCTGGTAGTATCTACGTTCAGTAATATCTCAATTCGTAGTATCTCACGCGTAGCCGGTAGTATCTTAATCAATTTTATTTAAAGAGGAATTGGTAGTACGTATCCCAACATTGTTATATGAATATCCGATAATTACAGAAAGCAGCTTTATACTACCTCAGCCTTTTATTTCCATTATGGTGCAAGTTTGATGAAGACTTCTTGAGACAAGATGTCTGCCAACTCAATCTAGCTACTATTTTTGTGCAAGTCTGATGAAGACTTCTTGGGAGCAGATGTTTGTCAACTTAATCTAGAATTCCAAATCATTAGAAGACAAAATTATATGTTGATTGCTCCTCAGAAATCATTAATCCAATTAATGTCATCTTGATTTATTATTATTAGAGTACAAACAAGATCAAAGGATATCACATCTGCTGTACTACTTTGAACTCCAACCAATCACGATCAAGAAAGGTGTACTATCAAACAAATATATCTGTTGATATATTTTCCTACTTAAGAAGACAGAAGTCATTTGCTTCAGCACCTTGCTTAAATTTTTAACCTTACAACCTTTGCAATCTTTGCTATCAAATTGCTAAAGCCTTTGAAACTTTATAGTTCAAAAAGAGTGTGTTAGACACTCAAGTGTACTACAATATTACCTATTATGTGTGAGTAGTGAGCATTATAAGTTGACAGAATTTGTTTCTATTCGACAGAGTGAGTTTATTAAAAGATCAAAAATGGGTAGTTACTAAGCCTCAGTTGTTTGACTAAGTTTGCGTACGCGTTTGTAAACAGATTGAATATTCTAGTGAATATTCTTCTCAAAGGTTTGAGAAGAAGGGGTGACGTAAGAGTTTATCTCCGAACACCATAAATCTTGTATTGTGTCCTCTTTCCTCTAAACCGTGTATTCGTTGCTTCAAGTTGAAACAAATACTTCCGCACTTGAACTTGGTTCAAGAGTTTGTGACAACTTTCGAAAAATAAAGAGAGATATTAACCTCTAACAGGGTTAATATCAAATGATGTGTGTGTAAGAATTCACCTCTGTGAGACCCCAGTCTCATTTGGCGATCCCGATCCTAACAAGTGGTATCAGAACAACTAGTCTTAATTCTTAAGCAACAAAACGTCAGCATGTCGAACAACGTCAAAGCTCCAATACTCGAAGGGGAAGACTTCATCGATTGGAAGATACGAATGAAAGTGCATCTATCCACAATAAACGATGACATGATTTATGTCATTTTCAATGGTCCAATAAAGATTGATATGGAAAGAAACGAGTGTGCGAATGAGGACAGAAGAAGGAATAATCTTGACAGCCTTTCCAGAAACGCTATCTACACCAGCATGGATAGAAACACGTTTGCAAAAATCAGAGCATGCGCCAATGCAAAAGAAGTATGGGAAACAATCATCCAGCTCCACTAAGGTAATGAGAGAACCAAGGAAAACAAAATCATGGTGGCCACTCAAAAGTTTGAAAACATTAAAAGGCGCCCTGGAGAAACCATGAAAGAATTTGGTGATCGTTTCACAAACATTGTGAATGAACTCTCACTTCTGGGAAAGACCTACGACAACAAAGAGACAATCATCAAATCGCTAAGAGCTCTTCTAAGCGTTTGGGATGTCAAAACTATGGTGATGAGAGAATCAAATAGTCTTCATAAGATGCAACTGCATGACGTCTTTGAAGATCTGAAAGCCCATGAGTTCGAGATGTACTCAATAAATGAGTATGAATCATACACTTCAACAACGACCAGAGATCTGGTGTCTTTTGTGGAACCGGAAGCTCCATTTCCTGTAAGTCAGCTGAACAGTTCAGTGATGATGCAATGACTATGCTTGCCAAGAAGTTCGGAAAATTTATGAAGAGTCAACCCAACAACTCCTACAACTACAATTACTCAATCGTTCGTTGTTTTAACTGTGATGCTTTAGGTCACTACAGGTCGAAGTTTCGGAAGCCAAGAAGAGACGATAGAAAGCCAACCGATCAGAACCTAAGGGAAGATCATCAGTCAAACAATCAAAATAAGGAGATCCAAAAGGCCTTGCTAGATGATGATGGTGTAAGTAAGTGGGCTCAAAGTGACTCAGACAGTGACGATGAAGGAATCAGATGTCTTATGGAAGATGAGGAAGAGGTATTTGACTTTGCCTCTAAAGAGTTCACCCGAGAAGATCTAATCACTGCACTTAATGACATGGTCATTGAGTACATGAATCTATCTAATCTTGTACCAACTTAGCTAAATAACCAAACTGGCAAAACAATTGAACTATCCTCTAAGAACGATAAGCTCAAGGAGATAGTTCAACTGTTAACTGAAGAAAACGAAAGAACAAAATATTTGATTGTTGCATGGACGAAATATGAAGATGTTGTGAGCCAGATGACGAGTCATCAGAGACCCCCTAATTGCAAGTTCAGTCTAGGCTACAACAACAATAATCCAGATATATCATGCAAAGAGTTGAAACTCAGTAAAGACAAGCTTCTTTTTATAATCTTTGTCAAGGGCACATCAACCAACAATGAAGTAATTCATGATTCAAATAAACCGACAAAAGAAATGACATATGTAGGGCCAACCGATAAGTCATGGTGGCTTAATCCTGAGAGAAGGAAAGTCAACCGGCCGATTAGGCGAGAATACGACAAAAGGCCAGAAAAAAAATCATCAAAATCATTATCACAATATGATGAATCATTCAAAGGCAGATAGAAAGATGTCAATCATAATGCTTGTAGGATTATTAGAACTAACACCGGGAGATCTATTCGAATAATTCAAGTAAGGATTCCCAAGGGACTAATTAACCGTGGACCCATTTAAATATGGGTACCAAAAGCTGTAAATAGTTATATTTTGCAGGGCAAACAAATTAAACGATTGGAGGATTCAGAATGGTACATAGATAGTGGATGCTCAAGGCATATGATAGGAAATAGCAAGCTGTTAACCGATATTATGAAAGAATCTGGTTCAAATATAATTTTCGGCGACAACTATAAGGGTAAGGCTGTGGGCAAGGGTAAGTTTTTCTATGACAACCTAACAATAAATGATGTGCTACTTGTTGAAAATTTATGCTTTAACCTGCTCAGCATAAGTCAGATGTGTGACATATGGTATACTATTGAATTTCATAAACATACATGCTTAGTTAAGAATCAAGAGGGAAGTACTTTGTTGACAAGGCATAGGATAGGAAATATCTATAAAGTAGATTGGAAGAATAAATGTTCTAACTCTGTTTGCATGATTGCTAAAAATGATCAAAACTGGCTTTGGCATAAAAGACTAAATCATTTGAACTTTAAAACAATCCACTATATTTATACTAAAAATTAGTTCAAGGCATTCCTAATATGAAGTTTTCTAAAGATAAGGTATGTTCTTCTTGTCAAATGGGCAAACAAATCAAATCAACTTTCAAAAGTAATGGAAACATTGAATCTAATAGATGTTTAAAGCTTTTACACATGGATTTGTTCGGACCAATTAGGGTAACCAACTTTTGAGGAATGAACTACACTTTAGTAAATATTGATGATTATTCTAGATTTACTTGAGTTATTTTCTTAGTTTCCAAAGATCAAGAAACCCCAAATTTGATTAAAATGCTTAAAAGTGTACAAAATGAAAAATCTGTACGTGTTAATAAAATCAAAAGTGATAGAGGAACTGAATTTACTTATAGAGTCTTAACTTCGTATCTTGAGGAATCTGATATTAGACACGAGTTTTCTAGTGCTAGAACTCCTCAACAAAATGGCTTAACTGAAAGGAGAAACATAACCCTTAAGGAAGCTTCCAGATCCATGATAGTCGATTCAGGTGTTGCTCAAAATCTTTTAGTAGAAGCCATAAATACTACATGTCATACTCAAAATTGGTCCATGATAATTAAACGATTTAATAAAACACCTTTTGAGATTTACCATGACAAAGTTCCTAATATCCGGTATTTTAGGATCTTTGGTTGTAAGTGTTATATCCACAACAATTGCAAAAACTATTTGACCTCTTTTGACGCCAAATCTAATGTTGGTATCATGTTAGGATATTTTGCAGTTATTAAAGCATATATAGAGTTTATAATAATAGGACTTTTACTGTTGAAGAATTATCCCATGTTGTATTTGATGAAACTGTTGAAAGTAACACATCAATAAATATTGATTTATCTAACAGATTGGAATATATTAATATCCATTCTGATTGTGAAGATGAAGTTCAGGTCTATCAAAGATTTGTATACGATCAAACGGTTAAAAACACTAAATCTCAGCAAGATCAAGCTGTCCCATAACAAGTAAGTGACACCTCAGATGTTGCCGAGAAAACCGTTCGGTCTGACATTGATCAACCTACCAGTTAGTCAAATCTTAATCAAATAACCGGTCGGTCCGAAAGCATTTCAGGACCGAACTTTAAATGGAATAAAGATCATCCTCTTTAGCTAATCATATGTGACCCCTCTGAACCCATCAGAACTAGGCATAAACTGTTAGAGGAATATGCAAACTCTGCATTTATTTCAAAGATTGAACCTAAAAAGATGGATGAAGCATTGCTTGATTCAGACTGGATTTTAGGAATGCAAGAGGAACTAAACAAGTTTGAGAGAAACAAAGTCTGGCATCTAGTTCCAAGACCAGCTAATCAATCTGTCATTAGAACTAGATGGGTCTTTCAAAATAAACTCATTGAAAATGGTTTGGTTACGAGGAACAAAGCTAGACTAGTGGCCCAAGGATACAAATAAGAAGAATATATTGATTTTGAAGAATCATTTGCTCCTGTTGCTAGACTCGAGGCCATTAAAATCTTTCTAGCGTTTGTTGCATTCAAAAATTTTAAAGTATTTCAAATGAATGTTAAAAGTTCTTTTCTTAATGGTATCATAAATGAAGAGGTGTATGTTGAACAATCTCCTGGTTTTAAAAATCCTGCATTGATTAGCCATGTATATAGATTGGATAAAGCACTCTACGGTCTTAAACAAGCTCCTAGAGCGTGGTATGATACACTTACAAAATTTCCGTTTGATCATAACCTTACTATAAGATCTGTAGATAAAATATTATTCAAATTAGAGAAAGATAAGAATATATTACTTGTACAAATTTATATAGATGATATTATTTTTGGTTCAACTAAATCCCAAATTATGTGACAAATTTTCTAAGATAATGACTGACAAATTTGAAACGAGTATGATGGGGGAGCTAAGCTTCTTCTTAGGCCTTCAGGTTCGACAGATTGAAGGAGACACTTTCATCAATCATGTCAAATATACTAAGGAGCTATTATAGAAGTTCGACATAGATATTTGTTCTGTTGCCGCAACCCCAATGAGCTCCTCGATAAAGTTAGATAAGGATGAAGATGGTCAAAGTGTTGACATCACTGCCTATTGTGGAATCATTGGCTCTCTTCTTTACCTAACAGCAAGCCGACCATATATCTTATTTGCGGTTAGAGTATGCGAGAGATTTCAGGCTAATCCTAAACAATCTCACTATATTGTTGCTAAAATAATACTAAAATATCTTAAGGACACTCAAAATGTGGGTCTGTGGTATCCGAAGTTTCCAGTTTCAATTTAACAAGATATTTTGATGTAGACTGTGCATGATGTAAAGTATACAAAAAGAGTACCAGCGGAACTTACCAGTTTTTAGGTGGCCGACTTGTATACTGGTACAACAAGAAACAAACATCTGGTGCAACTTCAATGGTAGAAAAAGAATATCTTACAACCACCATTTGTTATGCTCAACTTCTCTGGATTCAACAACAGCTAAAGGACTTTGGTATTACAGCTAAGGAGTCCCCGATATTCTGCGACAACACCAGTGTCATTGTCATAACATATAATCCAGTGCTGCACTCGAGAACAAATAATATAGATATCCGACACCAATTCATTCGGGAACATGTGACGTAGAAGTATATTTGGCTAGAATATGTGTCAACCGATCAGTAAGTGGCTGATATTTTCACCAAGCCACTCCAAGAGACTAAATTTTCTTAGTTTAAAAATATTTTGGGTCTTGCTGATATTAACTAAATTATCTTTCAAAATACCGGCATGCATTTAGGTAAAAACTCTCTCATTTTCAAAAAGAATTTTTTTTGCATTTACCTTCATGAAAAACCGAGCATATTATTAGGGAGAAGCCTTCGCTTCTCAAAAATGTCTTTTCAGTATAAAACCTTAACTTCAGTATTTTCTTAAAATCGGTCACATGTTCATATTTTCGATCCTCTAAAAAAAACTTTCATGTGCATAAACTAAGAAGGAGAAAAAGTCTCAGACAAATAAAATCGGAATACTCTCTCCTTTTAAAATCGGTAAAATCACTCTATCGAAATAAGTGCAAACAAAACCGAACGGCTTAAGCAAAACGGAGATAAAACCGATCGATTGTTTATCTAAACAACTACCGCCCGGTAAAATTTTCGGTTCAAAGTGGAAGCGGTTTTTCTTCAGGCCTAAATAATCGATCTCATTAATGCCGATTTTGCAGACAGCCAACCGGTTATTTACATGAAAATTTTCGGTAGTTTCATTTTTCAATCAAAATGGGAAAGCTGACTAGTGTTTAACATGTCTTGTCTGAATCACTCCTTCTTTAAAAGTAAACAGTCATTCCTCAAATAACGTGAAGACATGTGTCTCTCACCGTTCAAAATTGGATGACTAATATTTCAAACAACGGTTATATTCCTTTGTCTAGTAGAATCTATGATGAACTCCCTCCTTTGTCCAATAGAATCTATGATGTATTCCAAATCATAACCTTCTCTATTTAATGACGCCCTCATGATACAGAAAAACTCACATTTGAAAATCTTCAAACCATATCTTGTCTCAAAACAAAAGATTATCCTCATTTCTTCAAAAAACAAATAGATGAATCCAGCTCTCACCAACAACACCCTTCTCATTGATTTCGAATTTGTTCTTTCTAGTGAAATGAAGATATCGTCTCCATGTTTAAATCCCTGGAGGACACGAGTTTGAGACCATTCCTAGAAGATCTACATGTTATATATGATAATGTAGTGGTTGAGTTTTTCAAAAATACTAAAATATTCCTTAAAAACCTCATCATGTCTAAGGTTTAAGTGAAGGAATTCATCTTCGATGAAGAAGATTTCGCACAAAGCTGCGAACTTCCAACTGAAGGGTTTGTTGACATATCCTTCTCAAATGAAATAGTCGATGATATGTCCTACTACTTCTCATGTTCCTTCGATCTTGTCGAAAATCATGGAGCCAAATCTCTTCTACAAACTAAATACCAAATCCTCAGCGAGGTCATTGGCAATCCATTCTAGCCAAGGAATTCGTTAACCTGTACTCTAAGAAAGCTTTTGAAATAATGGTAGCCATCACGAGAGGCATCTCCATAAACTGGTCGAAGGTGATCTTCAACAATCTAAAAAAAATGATCTCTTCGGACAAAACACTGACCGGCTATGCACCTCAACTAAGATGTCTCTTCTTTGATCTTGACATCTATCTTGGTCTAGGAGTTGGACTCAATCCATCCCGACTTCTAACAAAAGAAAGAGTTTAGGTGTATATTTATAGGATATTAAGAGCGAGGATCAAGAAAGAAATAATCTAAGATCTCCTAGTTATCAATCTTAGGATCAAAATCATTCTTTCATTCTGTTCGGATGGGAAACCGGTCATTTTGTACCATTAACTGGCTACTATGTGTGTTAAATCGACTTGTTGGATAAAATCCTAATGAAATCAAGATTTATTACAGATAAGGTGCTTCTCAAAATTATATCAACGGTCTAAAGTAGCGTTTGTCTTAAAAATGCAATATTTGTTTAAAAACTGCTCGGTTTCTGAGCAAAACCGATCGGTTCGACTTTTTTCAGATAAATGATCGGTCACTCTAGGAAAGAACATGACCGGTTACTCACGTGAACCTCTCGGTAGCATTTTTGAAAAGTTTCTTTAAACAATTAACCCGTTTTCAATTTTTAAAAATTCATTCCTCGAGTAACGTGAAAAGTTATGTCTCTTAATACTCACATTTATGACTAACATAACGGCTAGATTCTTTTTCCCAATAGATTTTAGGATGACTCTTCAGCGGTCTCATATGCCTATTTAAGGATGCTTCTTCTAAGAATAACTCATAACAAATTTATCTCAGATTTCTTTAAAGTCTAGAAATCCTTTCTTCACTCTCAATTTTCTAAAATGAATCCATCTTTTGCTCGCAACACTCTTCTTGTCGACTTCAACTCCGTTCTATCTCTTGAAAATAATGATGTTATCGAAACGGTGTTCCTACCTTTGGAAAATTCTAGATTGAGAAAATTCCTTAAAGGATCTCGAGTATTTATGAAAAAGAGGTTTTTGAATTTTTCGAAAACGCAAGAGTTGTTGACGGTTTCATCTTGTCAAAAGTGGGAGTAGAGTCATTCCTTATTGAAGATGATGATTTCACTCAGCTTTTCGAACTTCCCACCGAAGTGTTTTCCGAGTTCCTCCTATCCCCAGACAATATTATCCAAGACATGACCCTCCTCTTCTCGAACTCTCCCAATCGCGTGGAAACTCATTGAGTCAAGTCCCTCTTAAGACCTGATATCCAAATTCTTAGTGACATCGTTGACAGATCTATCATGGCAAAAGACTCCACCCATCTCTATACAAAGAAAATCTTTGAAATGATGATCGCCATATTCAGTGGTATCCCAATCAACTGGTCACGTATCATTTTTGAAAATCTGAAGAGAATGATATCTTCACCAAAAATAATGACCGGATATGTCTCTTAGCTCAGTAGCATCCTCCTCGCCCTTAATATCAATCTTGGACCCGGAACAAATCTTAGATCATCCAACCTTCTGACCAAAGAAAAAGTCGAAAGATGGATCCATAGGATAGAATCGACACAAGTTAAAAGGAATTAAACCCAGGATCTTTAAGTTATTACATTATGTCCTTTTTCGGCCTAAACGAATGTGAACCGGTTATTTTGTTTCAAAACCGGTTATTTTAAGCTTAACTTAATAAAGTTATTAATATTTCTATTTATTATTTAATGAACATATGACATAAATTAGTTTAAGTTTATTAATTTATTAAATGGAATTTTCCAAAATATCGGTCATAAAGAATTTTATTATTAAAATAATAAATGCACTTTGGAAACATGTCCTCTTTTCAAACCGGCGCCAAACTTCATTTTTCAATAGTGTTTTGGGAAAAGCACCATTAAATATGACGGTTCAAATTCCATGCGATTTTTTAAACACATTCAGCATTATCCTTTTAAAATGGAATGCATGCCGGAAATATTGGATATCTGCAAACCTTAAAATTTTCTTGCTTTACCTTCTCTCTAAAACCGCTCCTATTCTTCATTACTCTAAAACCTCTCGTCTATTTCGTTACTTCTTCTCATCTGTATCTCAAAATGGAAAATTCTTTGTTTAATCATATCGTACAGGTCGACTTTCAGTCCATCAATGATTCCGGAAACATCAAGATGTAGAAGCTATTACGATCCCTTGAAGAATTCGGCCTGAGATTCTTCTTGGAAGGACCTCCCATCTATTATCCGGCAGCCGTTCGGGAGTTTTCGATTCCGCCAAAATGAATGAACAAAGGATCCATCGTCTCCAAAGTGAACGATATGGAGTTTACCATCACCGAAGAGCTATTCGCCGAAGTTTTGAAACTTCCAACCACGGGCAAAGGTTTCTTGGAGGCGCTATCACCATCGGCTACATCCAGGTTACAAGTTTTATTTTCCGACAGCGATGCTCCTGTAAGTCTTAGTGGAAAGAAAAATGAACTGAAATGTGAATATCGCGTTCTATGCGATATTGTCTCCAAAGCACTACAAGGAAAAGAGGGAAATTTTGATATGATGACCCACTGAAAATTCGATATGATGGGTGTCATTGTTAGGGGCGATAGCATCAACTAGGGCTTATTTTATTTAATACCCCTATGCGAAATGGTATCTCTTTTCAAAAAACGGAGCCATGGATATGCGATGCATATTGGGAAGATCTTAACACATCTAAACATACCCACCAGTCTAGGTACCGCATTGCTTTCCACTAGAATTTTAAATGCTCTTTCTACTTGTAGATATTTCACAAGAATTATCAAGGCCAGGGAGTCTAACTCCAAGGCCTCAAGTCAACAAATACACGGCAGAAAGGCCGCTAGTGAAAAGACAGCGGGGGTTCAAAACGCGTCAACACTTCCACTCGTGCAACTTCAAGACTCAGATCAGCTAGTGAGTCCACCGCTAGCACCACCAGTATTGTTAGAAGAAGACCTGAAGATGTGAAAAAATATACGTCTTTACAAAAGAAGACTCAATCTAAGGTAAATATCCCTCCTCCTCCTCCTTTTAATATTGAACCTGTGTTGATAGTCACTAAAAGTAAGAAGGAGAGTGCACTTCCTGCCACTACGATTGAGCCTACGGCTTTAAAGGTTCAATCGGTAGTGGTTGACACTACAAAACAGGTGGTTGATCTCGCTGCAACTGGTCGGATAGCTGAAACTGATCAAGTGAACATTGCATCTTGAACCGATCGGTCGATTCCTCTTGAAATCGATCAAGTCAATGCCCAACAAGTTGACCATAATACTACCGATCTATCAGTCAATGTTGACGAGGTCGATCGATCCGAAGTGGTCTTAATTGGCTAGTATAATCCCAATCATGACACACAGGATATAACTCCAATAACAAATCCATTCAACACTACTGGTCAGACATTTGAGGCAATCGACAATGAAAGGTTTATTCTAGTTCTGATACTTCTTCAAGGAATACTGATGAACATGCCTCATCCCAACAAACACATATTAAAAAGAGCACATGTTAAATCATTCTCTTCGTTTGCTGCAATGAGATCTTCAAGACCACTCGAGATCAGAGAGCCCGTTCCAGAATAGGAGACCATTGCTGAGATACCCATATATCCTACTACGAGAAAACCATATAAAAACAAAGGCATTACATCACCGCCTCCTAATTTGCCCCTAAATGTATCTCTAGAAGCACAAACATCTATTTGGCTAATCCTCGATTAGGTTGAAGCTTAAGCTATTGTTACAATTGATTCCTTCAAGTCTTGGGCAAACATCAAGTTGGAGAACAGTTTCAATGAAGTATTCCCGAATTTGGCACCTAATCAGAAATGGGCAAAGTTATTGGCATTAGAGGAATCTGTTTTCTCCATTACCAAGACAAGAACCGTTGTTGTGACTATTAAAAGAGGTGAATACATGGAGGCTTATGCAAGGGGCAGTGCAATATTTCCGGCTACATAAGCATGTCAATTCAACTATAACTCCAACTCTAAAATAGCTAAAACTGATGCACAAGAGATCAACCATTTAACCTGGCTACTAGAGCTATATGTGTCCACTACTCTTTGATATATTGATGGAGGCGAAACCTTAGAAGACACTGGCATTCCTCGTCAGCGTCTTGACCTAAATTATGATGACGGAAATGCACCCTTGGATTTCGTCAAAGAAATTTCTCGTTCTCAAGGTGAACCTCGAATTATCGGAACCGAGCAGTCGCTTGTTGAAAAGGCACAAACCTCAAGGCCAACCTAGACTCCATCTAAAGAACGAGAGCTCTTTGAGGGATACAATGTTAAAGGCTGGTGCGTTAAAGAAAAGTACCTTGGAATGTCTAGACAAGAGTATGAATGAATAACATAAAGAAATAAAGTTACTTTGGCTGATGTTTTGGAATCGGGACTGATGAGAACAACCTGTGACGAATCTAAAAAAGGGATGGTCAAGACACTACTCTCTCAAATCTTCCTAGAGCTCAACCATCTGTTGAAGAGGAAATTGAAGTTTCACTCGCTAAGACGCATATGATCATGTTGATAAGAATATAACTAAAAATGTTGAAGAACCGACACGTCCGGAAAGATCTATACAAGTTATCTCTCATCAAGTTCATCCTATCCAAGTTGTTCCCATTAATTCTCACATATCCACTCGGACCGAATCCGAGGAAACTCTAAGGCAAGACATCTAACAGATTATCTGGAATGTTCTAGCCCCTTGGCAAGATTCTTTATTGCCCGATCAGATGCAATGGAACGGAAGCAAGCATCATCATCAAGTTCCCATAATCAGGAATTGGAAGGGTTAAGACGGGAGTTGAGGCAAGAAATAGGAAAGATAAAACCCATAGTCTGCAAGATCCTTATTGCTATTGAAGTTGTATCCTCGCAACTTGTCGAGATGGCCAAATTTCAAGGTGCTACTAATAATGAGAAAATCAGAGAAAGTGAAGAAGTTGTTAGACGTCTTCAAGATGAAGAGAACGCAATTGTTGAAGCCACTAAACAAGCTAAGGCTGAGAAATTTAGAGTTGATGAAGAGGCTGCACGATGTCTTTAGGAGGAGATAAATGCAAATGAAGGTGCCCTTCAAGCGAATACTGCCAAAAAGACCAAGGCTGTTAAACAAAAATAAATCGCACAACTATCAACTCTAGTGGATAATGTACCATTAGAACAATATAGATCTCGAGTCGCAAGCACTTAGTCTTAGCCTAACGCACCTCCACCAGAAATTCAACGCAACACCATATTAGGTTGTAGGCAACGAAGAGCTGGTGGAATAGACATTGATGATGTACTTAATCAACCGAGAGAAAGGAGTCCTGAGATCAATGTTCTGGGGCAACCAGGTTAGGGCTTCATAGCAAAATTCATGGGTGAACTCACAGAACAAGACCGAAACTGAAAAGAGGGAGACATTGAACTCTTCCCTTACCTTTCATCTCCCATTTATGCATTTTACACTTAAACTTACTTTTGTCAAACTTTTGGTTACATTCATGTTTCTAACAACACTGTTTTCTAATTATCAAATAGGGATAATATTATGATAATTATTCTAATACTTATGGCTGGTTTTGATAGTTTTAGGTTAAAACAATCAAAAATGGAGAAATTGCAAGGAACTAGATTACTATTTTTGATAAAATTAACAGGTTTTGAATATTTAGATTAAATAATCAAAAAGGGAGAAATTGTTAGATTAAAACAAACAATTAATTCATTATAAACGACCAAAGATCATAAAATTGCAAGGTTTTGAATATTTAGATTAAATAATCAAAAATGAAGAAATTGTTAAAAAAATAGGTAATTAATAATTAGTATTAATTAACTATAAATAAAAGAAAATCGGAAGAAAAGCTTATCGGTTTTATCTCAAGGAAAGGTGATTTGTTTTATCTCAGGTTGAAATCTGATCGGTTTTATCTCAATTGACTTTATCTAAGGCACGTAACCGGTTTTATCTCAAGTTCGGTAATATCTCAAAGTCGGTTTTATCTTAAGCGTATCCGGTAGTATCTTAAGATTGGTTTTATTTCCAAGGCACGTAACCGATTTTATCTCTAAAAGATGTAACTGGTAGTATCTAAAATTTGGTTTTATCTCTTAAGACGTAACCGGTAGTATCTTATATCGGTTTATCCCAAAGTCGGTTTTATCTTAAGATCAATTTTATCCAAAGCATATCCGGTTTTATCTCCAAGTCAGTAATATCTCAAAGTCGGTTTTATCCAACGTGTAGACGGTAGTGTCTCTACTTCGGTAGTATCTAAGTTCGGTAATATCTCAATCGGTAGTATCTCACGCTTAGCCGGTAGTACGTATCCCATCATTGTTATATGAATATCCGATAATTGCATAAATCAGCTTTATACTAACTCAGTCTGTTATTTCCATTTTGGTGCAAGTCTGATAAAGACTTCTTGGGAGCAGATCTCTTCCAACTCAATCTAGACTTCCATTTTGGTGCAAGTCTGATTAAGACTTCTTGGGAGCAGATGTTTGTCAACTTAATCCAGAATGCCAAATTATTAGAAGACAAAATTGTATGTTGATTGCTCCTCGGAAATCATTAATTCAATTAATGTCATCTTGATTTATTATTATCAGAGTACTCTAAATCAAAGGATATCCTATCTGTTATACTACTATGAACTCCAACCAATCACGATCAAGAAAGGAGTACTATCAAGCAAATATATTCGTTGAACAAGAAAATATATTCGTTGATATATTTTCCTACTTAAGAAGATAGAAGTCATCCGCTTCCGCACCTTACTTATGTTTTTAACCTTACAACCTTTGCAATCCTTTCTATCAAATCGCTAAAGCCTTCGAAACTTTCCAGTTCTAAAAGAGTGTGTTAGAAACTCAAGTGTACTACAATATTACCTATTCAGTGTGAGTGGTGAGCATTGTAAGTTGACAGAATTTGTTTCTGTTCGATAGAGTGAGTTTATTGAAAGGTCAAAAATGGGCAGTTACTAAGCCTCGATTGTTTGACTAAGTTTGCATACGCGTTTGTAAACAGATTGAATATTATAGTAAATATCCTTCTCAAAAGGTTTGAGAAGTAGGGGTGACGTAGGAGTTTAATTCCGAACATCCATAAATCTTGTGTTGTGTCTTCTTTCCTTTGCTATCCTCTAAACCGTGTATTCATTGCTTCAAATTGAAACAAACACTTCCGCACTTGAACTCATTCAAGAATTTATGACAACTTGCGAAGAATAAAGACTAATATTAACCTCTAACAGGGTTATTATCAATCAGCGTGTGTGTAAGCATTCACCTTTATGAAACCTCAGTCTCTTTTGACGATCCCAATCCTAACAAAGGGAATATACAATTCTATAGTAGGATATTCTTGTTGATACACCACTTCATTTGTCCATATTTCTTCTATCTTTCCTCTTACTTTTATTTTGTAAACAGCCATCCATCCAGAATTACGATCATTCATTGTGGTTGGATAGTTCAAATAGTAAACTTGATATGAAATAAAATAAGTTATAAAATTCAAAATAATAAATATGATATGATCGTTCAATACATATAATATGGATCTACCTATGGACAATTTAGTAGAACATATGTGTGAGCAACTAATGTTTATTTGCTGGTCATAAATCTCTTTGAACCACAACTCTCACATCCTTTCGGCCATATTTTAATCGAAAAGATTTAGATTTTTTTCATACATATTGGACAACCATCAAGTCCATGAGTACTCCAACTCGACAACATTCTATAAGCAAGAAAATCACTAATAGTCCATAACAACATTGCCTTCATGAGGAGGTATGTTGCAAACATGAACATCATCAACTTTCCAAGAACATGGGAAGAATTCCAAGAGTGGATGAAAAATAAAGCAAAAGGATGTGAAAGTATGATGAAACGTTACTTTGAAGCAATAATCTACAATATCTAGAAAGAAAGAAATTCAAAAACTCATAGTGTAAGAAGTAGAATTGCTGAAGATATTTGGGGAGATATAACTTCACATGGAAATGCACTCATTCAATCTTGGAGAGGAATCGAAAGGAATGAAGAGAATAGAAAACTCTGCCGGATATGTGATATTTCGTTTGAGAAAGTCACAAGTAAAATCAAAGTAAAATTACTAAAGAAACTAATTTATTGTTGTTGTTTGTAATTCAATACTTGTTTCATTGTCAAATCCAGAAATTGTCTAAATCTGATCTTAAACTTTTTATATTTTTTTCCCTCTTTTGAGTTTTTTTAATGTAATGGCACTAAACTGTTTTCCCAAATATAAAAAACATTGCCTTCATGTTAAATTTTCATCCCACGTATAATATTTTTTTATGAATCCATTTCTTAACAAATGATTATGGAATAATACAAATATAATGAACTTTTGAATACGACATTTTTGGCAAGGGCACCTTATTTTTTCACCATCCATATAAGGAAGTTGATTTGTGGCAAATAAAATGAACTCTTATAAACCTTTTAAAAATATGTCAATACATTTAGGTTTATTATTGTACATCCAAACTCGATCCTCCCTCATTTTGTAATATGCAATATATATAATCAAATATAAGATTAATATGTATTTAGCGAAATATACAAATTATGTTGTATATAAAATCATGTATAATCAAAGACAAGATAAGAATAATATGTTAAATATATCAAATGTATTTAAGATCTTGATCTTTGTTCATCAAATGGTGAATATTTCATAAAAATAGGATACAACATGAAGACATACATGAAAATAAGAATATTATCTACTTATATACATATATATAAATGGTGAAGATAGAAGATATAGGCATATATTTACCTTGATGTTAAATGAAGTATGTTGAAGAACTTGATGTTCTTGATCAAAGAATGAACATATAAGATAGATGTTATCTCTAGTATCGTTTCTTTCTCATCTTCGGAGCTTATGTCGTAGAAAGGAGTGAATGAGTTTGACGTTCTTGAAAGATGTTGTTTGCGAGAAGATCTTGTTACAACCATGATGAAATTAAAAAAGAAAGGTTTTTTTTTTAGAACGCTGGGTTCCGCTACTCCTACAGAGTGCGACTAATCCCCGCGGGTTAAGTACATAGCCCGCAAACATACTTAACCAATTAACTAGGCGCAGAACTTGCCGCCTGACGGGCTCGAACCCAGGACCTCATGGAGGCCTGAAGAATATCCACCTCTTGTTGCCACTAGGCTAGAAGAGGGGATGAAAGAAAGGGTTTATATGCTGAAGAAATTGGAAGATGACAGATGAAAAGATAAAATGATGAAATGAAGAGAGTTTAATGATGGCGTGTGGAAATGGAAAAGACGTTTATTACTAACCGAATTGATTGTAAAACAGAAACCGAGAAGACTTAATTTAATAAGACTCGCAACTACTTTTGCATTGAATATTTATTAATATTTTAAAAATGATGTTTTATGTGAAAATTCATATAAATTAATGCACATTTTAATGCTAAGAGATTATTTAAAAAAAATTATGCGAAACCTACTGCTAATAGATTACTTATTAATGTTTTCAAAACTATTAAATATGATATATTGCAGAACTTCTTGCGAAAAGATTATATATAATTTTTATTGCGAAAAGTAGTGTTGGTGTTGGTATATTATAAATATGTCAAACGAAAATTTTAAAACTAATAAATATATATGCAATGTAGTTTGCGATAATAACATTTCATACCATTGCAAAAGTGGTTGCGAAGAGATTATATATAATAATTAATGCACAACTTAATGCTATTATAATATGAATATTTTGAAAAATATTTAAAAAACTATCATATAAAATTGTAATATAGTTTTTAGTAATATATTATAATAGAATTGCAGTAGTACCTGTTATGAATATATTATTTATTTGTGTTAATACAAAGTTTATTACAAATTTACTTTATCAATATTATCCCATTTCCTTGATTTTTTCATTTATAATAATCACATCCTTATCTATATATATATAATGATGCTTAATTTTGAAAGAGTCCGGATTTCCGGGTCGAGAGCTATGGTTAATTTGGATATATATGTGAGAGTAAACTAATACTTGGGTCGGATTCTGGGTTGACCCGTCCATAAAATTAAAACGATTAAAAATAAAATTAAAAATGCTATAGGTATGTTTTGAACTCGCAACCTAACAAAACAAGTACAACTTTTTAACCAACTAGGCTAATAACACTTTATATTTTTAATTCAACACCAAATTTGATGAACGCGGGACGTTGTAACAATATAAGTTCTACTTTTTAACTAATTAATCTATATATATATATAATGATGCTTAATATTAAAAGTTTCTGGATTGTCGGGTCGAGAGTTGTGGTTAATTTGGATATATATGTGAGAGTAAATGGATACTTGGGTCGGATTCTAGGTTGACCCGCCCATAAACTAAAAACAGTTAAAAATAAAATAAAAAATTCTATAAGTATGTTTCGAATTCTCAACCTAACAAAATAAGTACAACTCTTTAACAAACTAGGCTAATAACAATTTATATTTATAATTCAACACCAAATTTGATGAACGCGGACGTTGTAACAATATAAGTTCAAATTTTTAACTAACTAATATATATATATATAATGATGCTTAATATTGAAAGTGTCCGGATTACTGGGTTGAGAGTTGTGGTTAATTTGAATATATATGTGAGAGTAAACGGATACTTGGGTCAGATTCTGGGTTGACTCGCCCATAAACTTAAAACAGTTAAAAATAAAATTAAAAATGTGTTAAGCTTGAAACTACAACTTAACTTTCCAAGTTCTTGATTCAAGAAACGTGTTCTTGATTGATGGGACCGAGTATTGAATTCCTTAATCAAGCGCAGTGGATATAATGTGATAAGAGAATTCGAGGTTAAAGAGAGAAGAAATCGGGGTGAGAAGAAAATACTACTAGAATACACATAGTAGTCCAAGATAGAGGTTCAAGGCTGAGAGAATAACTTAGAGTAATAACTTTCACAAGCTTCAATTCATAACCCAAAAAGTGGGATGTGCATCAGCATTTAAAGCGGTTGAATTACCCAAGAGTAGTCGGTTAAAACTTGTTACAACAACTTTCAAAATAACAAAATTCGGTTTGAGAGAAATATAAGAGAAGGGAAACAAAACGAAATTATTAAACAAAGAACATAAGCTGGCCCATGTGCACCATAGGACCGAGGACGGGTGCACTTTCTTATTCGTGGATCGTAACTAAATGCTATAGGTATGTTTCGAACTCGCAACCTAACCAAACAAGTACAACTCTTTAACCAACAAGGATAACACTTTATATTTTTAATTCAACACCAAATTTGGTGAACGCGGGACGTTGTAACAATATAAGTTCAACTTTTTAACTAACTAATCTATATATATATATAATGATGTTTAATATTGAAAGTGTCCATATTGTCGGGTCGAGAGATGTGGTCAATTTGGATATATATGTGAGAGTAAATTGATAATTGGGTCGGATTCTGGGTTGACCCGCCCATAAACTTAAAACGGTTAAAAATAAAATTAAAAATTCTATAGGTATGTTTCGAATTCGCAACAAAACAAGTTCAACTCTTTAACCAACTAGGTTAATAACACTTTATATTTTTAATTCAACTCTAAATTTGATTAACGCAGGATGTTGTAACAATATATGTTTAACTTTTTAACTAACTAATATATATATATATATAATGATGTTTAATTTTGAAAGTGTCTGGATTGCCGAGTCGAGAGCTGTGGTTAATTTGGATATATATTTGAGAGTAAAATGATACTTGGGTCGGATTTTGGGTTGACCCGCCTATAAACTTTAAACGGTTAAAAATAAAAATAAAAATGATATATGTATGTTTTGAAATCGCAACCTAACAAATTAAGTACAACTTTTTAACCAACTAGACTAATAACACTTTTTATTTTTAATTCAAAACCAAATTAGATGAATGTGGGACGTTGTAACAATATATTTTTATCTGTGTGCATCGCACGGGGATCTTCCTAGTTTATATAATATTTTTACAATAGTTAATGAAAATATTTTCAAAATAATTTGTAAATATTGATGTGAATATATGTTAGTGATATTATCAGCATTATTCTACGCCTACTTAATTATAGTTTAGTTTCAAGGATATATATTAATATAAATTTAGAAAAAAAATCAAAATTTTCCATTTCAAGTGAAATATTTTGCATTAAAAAATTTCAAAATTATATTTTCCGTAAAAATATATTTTGGTTGAAAATATAGTTGGAAGATTTACAATGTTTCAGAATTTTAGCCAATGTGGATTGTAATTCTTCAAAACTTGCATTAAAAATGAATTGTTGTAGCTATATGTTGCGATTTGACAAAAAAACATTTTGTAGTGTTTTCAAATGATTCATCGAATGAGGTAGTATAATTTTGAAATTTAAAAATGATTTAAATTATTTCATGTTGTTGTTATTTTGTAAACTCAATTAATATATGAATAAAATTTTAAAATGATAAAATACTTTAGTCAAGAATTTAGATGATGTATAAGTCAACTCATTAAAATAATTGAGATGGTAATAGTCGTGCCTATAAAACTAAATGTCGCTGATTTATTTTTATACTAAAAATGTCTGTAGTGAAGTTGAAGTTATTGGCGGTAAAAAATTGTGTTAACCAAATTTTTTTAATCCCTAAATACTCTAAATCATTAGGTAAGTGCACTGAAGTCGTGTAATCGGTGTGAGGGATGTTATGAACACATTATTAATGGGAATAATCATTTAATTAATTTGTAGGATAATCATTTTATTCAATAACTGAATTATCATACTTTACCCTCCTCGAATCTCATAAAAAAAAGAGATAAGAAACCAAAATGATAGATTTGATTAAAAACATTATTTCAAAATTATTTTTAACCAACATACTAAAATTTAGAGTCGCCACATATTTTTATAAAATTCAAGAAAATATTTTTCGTGTACAAAAGTAATTTCAGATATTATTTTAGAGTCTGATTTTGGTGACACTCGGGAAATTATTTCCACACTATGTCTTCATGCCCGTTAAAAAACTGTCTTTATTTCACAAAATTCAACTATTTAGAAAATTGGATTCTTAGGTTTTATTTATCCAATTATTATTCCAAATTCTAGGCATACACATAGTTTTAAAATTTTAAAATTAAAATATTAAATAAATGTCGATACATACGATTAGGGAGGTAAGCGAGTCAAGTTGCTCGTGAGTAGCTCAGTCAAAGCTCGACTTGAACTTAGTTTGACCGAGTTCAAGTAACTCGCGAGTAACATCTTTTATGAATATTATAAATATTTATAATATATTTATTATATAATATAATATCTTATATACCTATAATATTATACAATATAATTAATATAATATATATATAATAGAAGTCTTAAACATCTCCATCTCCTTTATGTGAGCATCTTCTCTCAAACTTATCCTCCTCTTCCTTTATTTTCTCTTACAATCAAATGAGAAAATCGATCTACACGTGATCTATCTTCCACATTCAACACAAAGAAGCAAATCGATTTTGAGTCAATTATGTAATTTTGATTAATAAAATTTAATTTCGAGTTCGAGCTCGAGTAGTTCAAATTGTTAATGAGGCGAGTTCGTATAAAAAATTTGGTACTCGATCGAGTTCGAGTATATATAATTTAAATTGAGTCGAGTTTGAGTAGTATAATAGTCGGCTCGACTCATTTATACCCCTATCTGCGATTAATGTCGAAAATAGTGGAGAATTGTACTTGAAAAATATCAATTAAAAAGGTTAGATTTAATAAATAATTTCAAATGAGTTTTTACTAAAATAATTCTTTTAATATTTTAAAGGAATTTTCTATTTTTTCGAATTTTTTAAAAATAGTTTAAAGCTTTTCAAATGTTAAAAACATTTTAAAACAAAAACGAAACAAATAGGCCTAAGGAGCGGTGCTTTGAGGGATGCGGTTTAGAAGCGCTTTGACGCGGTTGGGACGCGGTTTAGTATGGGTTCAAGGTGGTTCATCCTTGGGTCAATGTCAAGCGCGCCAGTGGACTAGTTGAGGCACAGACGACTTGAATGCTAGAGAGTTGAGGTTTGGTTTAGTCGACTTCTTCTTTAACCTTCTACTATACCAAAATTGTAGGTTTTAGGTTTTCGCTGGGAGTCTTCAATCACGAATCCAAGGACATGGGGAGGTTTGTCTATATATTTAGAACATGTTGATCATGCTCTGGAGTCGTCATTGAACCAGTAAAGACCTTGGCTTAACCCTGATAGAAAATGTCATTTTCAATCGAAATAATAAATTTTGACATTCAAGGTTTTAATTTGAATTTTGGAGTCTACAAAAATTTTCCTTAGGTTCATTAGAACTAAAACCAACCGCTTAAACTTAACTAACTACATATTTTAGCAATTTTAAAATTCAAACTAGGTGTTCTCCTGTATAGTGTGTCATAGTACTTAACTTTATTCTACATTTAGAAAAAAATTGAATTTAGACACACATGCCTTAAACAATTTAGTATTAATTTGAAAAAGTTTATAACATCATGTAGAATGTATTAGGAAACTTGTTTAATGACCATGATGAAACTTAATAAAACAGGAAGAATACAAGAATATAGTTAGTTGGTCTATGGAAATAATGAAGGAGTTTATCAAGTGCCCAAAAATCAAGACCTACACTATCAGAAGTAATTCTAGCTGGAAAGTTAATGAACTCTGGAAGAAAAATGCATGACAGAAAGCTGAAGATTGGGAGAAATATAAATGTAAAACTTACTTGGGAGATTTTAAACCAAAAGTTGAGATTGTTAAATCCACTTTTGAGTTTAGTTACCTACTTAAGTGTAGGAAAATGTATTACAAAATGGGGAAATGTAGTTGTTGGGAACTACATAGGTATGAATCGTGTATATTTCTCAGTCACTAAGGATGCATTTCTAAACCAATGGGAGCATATAGGACTGGAAAAAGTATCAACAAATATCCATGATCTCTATTTCTTGAAATTATAGTAAGAAATAAATCTAGAAAATATTCTAAAGCTTGGACACATATATGTTGGGTCAAACTGTATGAAGCTGGAAAAATGGTCGGAAGGTATGAAACTACTTAGAAAACTGAAGAAAATAGCCCAAATTTGGTTCAAACTAATGAACATTCCAGCTCATATGTATAATGTAGAAGAACTTAGCCAATTTACTAGTCTCTTAGAGAACCCATTGTATATGGATCCAATAACAAATAAAAGCGAACACATCACATATGCTATAATAAGCATTGAAGTGCACCCTAGAAGCACTTTACCAACAAATATGACAGTAGTTGACAATAGAGGCAAACTCAAAGACATGAATATAACGTATGAACAAATGTGTGTTCTGTAATACTTTTAAACATTCCAGTAATAAATGTGCAAAAGCAATTAAAGAACAATAGGAAAAGCTAAAAGTTCAGGAGTGGAATGAGAAAGTTGAAATTGAAAAATTAGGAAATCATAACGAGGAAGTTAAAGATGGAGATGTAGAGGATGGAAATGATGGAGAATCAAAGGAAATGAAAGATGAAGAATCAGAGGAGGAAGAAGAAGAAGAATTAAAGAATAAAAAAGAAGAAGAATTAGAGGAAGGAAAAGGGGAAGAATCAGGGAATGAAAGTAAGGGAAAATCATAGGAAAGAAGTGATAAGAATACAATGGAGGAAAGCAAAAAGGAAACTAGAGTTATTAATCCTCAAACATGTAAAAATGAAGCAAAGAAAAAAGTGAGAAAAGCCCTAAAATCTTGAAGAAGAATACATTTTATCATGTTAGTATGGGTTCATATAGAGGAAGATTAAACAATCGGAGTAAACATGCATCATCATCTACAGTAGTTTAATATCCCTTCATAAAGAACGAGAGCGGAGGGGGACGTGGAAGAATGCAATATGGTCAAAAATTTGGACATGGAGACAACACATGTTGAGATAGATAGATTGTAGTCTTTGTTCATTGTAATCTATATTTGTAATGTATTTGTCTACTACCATTCAAAAACTTTTAGGTCATTTATTTGTCATCTTACAATCAAAACTAGGGTTTATCTAGTTTTTATTATTGACCCTCCCATATTTTGGGTTTCTTAATGAAATGTTGTTAAATTGTTTTCCCAAAAAAATTAAATTAAATTTGGATATTTCCCATTTAGATTGATTTATTCGAAATGGCTTCAAAAGAAAGCTCATAAACAATCTTAAGATAATTCAAAATAAAAAAATTAAAGAATAGTGTAGTATTGAAGAACATACGACCTAATATATGTAAAATTTAGTTTTGATTCATAACACGGATTACAACATAAATTATAACTTACAGTGAATTAAAGAACACTCTTGGACACTTCTTAAAGCTTTTGGATGAATCAAAACCGAGCTTAGACAAAAAAATTCTAAAAATTGAAATGTTTGAAGAAATTTTAATGGAAATTTTTGTTGGAGGTTGATTGATGATATGTGGATGAGTTGTTATTCTTTGTCTTAGTCGAGCGATCCATTTTTTTTTTGGCTTAGGTCGCTTGATGGCCTAAGTTGGTTGAGTTTCGGACAAAAGTCATTAATAGAACCGACTTTCTTAGCCGATTTTGATCCATATAGGTAATGATTTGGGCTATGCTTGAAGTCGAACTGTTCATGCAGCTATGGCGGTCCTTTAACCTTTTGAATCATTCATTTTAGCTAAGTTTGGACAAATATAAAGATTGACCGATTTTCAAAGAAATTGACTCTTCTTATCTTTGTCTCGAGGAAGATGACGAAGTTAGGTCCCCATCACACGTTGGACGCGACCTGTGGAGTTTTGTTAGCATTTATGATCATTCTCATCAACATTCTCAACTTGATTAGGTAATCATATAAAATCATTACTTAAACTGAGAATTAAGTGTAGTACTTCATGAAAGTGCCTACTAATTGTCTCTAATGAACGAATATAGATACCTACAAGTACCCAAAGTTTTACTCCATGTCCCAGTATAATTAAGAACATGGCTAGAGAAATCTTCAGCAATCACATTGCAACAATTCACAAAAATAGTGAAACTGTGTTTTGTGAATCGTAATAAGTCAAAACAAATCTTTTCATTTTCTCCATATAATATTTTTAACAATATTTTTCTTAATGCATTATTATTCTTAGTGTCATTTATGAAACTCTTTGTATAGGTTATTCGTGTAACCAATCCACAATTGCAATAGTGGTTTGAGTTATCACATCAAGAAGTAGTCTTCTTTTTATTTTACTTGTACTAAACTGTTATCATCCATTAATAATAAGATACCACATTCTGCAAAATAAATAAAATTAAATAAGGTTTATATGTATCATATGTTGTTTTCATTATGAGACTAATGAGAGTATGTGTGTGATGTTGACTTACTTACTTACTAATAGGAAAATGGGTCTAGTTTGGGGAGGTGTGGGGAAAACGTAGACCCAGATGGTAGTTTAAGCAATGTGAAGATATTAAAGGGAGCTGGAAATGAAATGTTGAAGTAGAAGAATAACGTATGCTGAGAAAACTGAAAGTGAATATTTTAAATTTTAGGTTTGGTTTTGCGACTAAAAAGGTATTGAGGATGTGTTAATCTATCTCATGTTTCAAATCATCAACTAACTTACCCTCTATTTGATTCTAACTTTGAATAACTTGATTTTCTATAATCTACATCAAACAAGGTTATTCAAAAACCCAAGATAAAACAAGGCTTAAATAAATATGAAATATTAATACAAGTACAACCTCAAGTAAGCATTCAAGTATAACTATATTCTTCAAAATTTACACTTGTTTCTAGTTCTACTAGATGAATTAAGTGATCAAATTTTAGTCAAGTCATAACACCAAACTAAATAGAAAAAAGTATAAAAAGCTATCCACTTTAAGTGTTGAATGCATTTATAGTGCTTTAGAAAAGAAGTTATTCAAAGCATATGTGTAGCTTGCTTTTATTAGGACAATTCCCTTATTCGGTTCAATCAATAAAAGAGATTAATCTCTAAATTTCAAAAATAGAAAAATCCTATTAAACCGAAATATAATAGAAATCATAGGGTTGCATAATAGAGATTCAAGAGATATTCACAGCGACCAACACTAATAAAAAATTAATTATTATGGAGGGCAGAATCACTTAGAGAAAAGCTCCATGCCTTCGGTGAAAGAACTCACCGAGGGCAATTAATGCCCTGGGTGTGTCTCGGTGAAACAACTGTCGGAGAAAAACAAAAGTGCATTTGCGAGGGTAGTGAGAGTCCTCGGAGATAAAGTATAACCGAGGGCAGTGAAAGTCCTCGGAAATAATTAAAGAGTATTTGTGAGGGCAATTTTAATGCCCATGGAAATAATAAAAGAGCATTTGTGAGGGCAGTTATAATGCCCTCGGAAATAATAAAAGAGCATTTGTGAGGGAAGTTCTAATGCTCTCGGAAATTTCTTTAATTTATTAACAAAAGCATTTAAAATGCTCTCGGCTATACTTTAAAAAAAAAAACGTTTTAAATCCGAATTTTCCTTATTTATACCAAACAATTTTAGACCTGCTACATACAAAAATTAGAAATACTGAATTTGATATACCAAAATCCCAATAATCTAAAAATACAATTATCCAATAAACTTCAATCTTCAATTCATTCAACATTATAATATCTAATAAACCAAAATACCAATTAACACATAGTCAAAGTATTTAAAGATATAAAAAAACAGCATATACCCGATTGATCCGGTGGTGGAAGTGGAAGATATCTCGCCATAAATGCCGCCAACTAGTTCTGAAATTTTTCCATTTGTCTTTCAATTTCAAGTTGCATTTCTTCCCTTTGTCTCTGTGACTCAAGAGTTTGTCTTTCAATTTCAATTTGCATTTGTCTTTGCGCCTCTTGAGCTTCTTTTTGTGACTCTTGTGCTTCTCTTTGTGCCTCACGTGGTTCTCTTTGTGACTCAAGAATTAAAGCCTCCAGTTGTTCTCTTTTCAAAGCCTCCTCTTATAATTCAGTACACAACTTCTCCACCTCTTGCTCACTCCGCCGAGATTTGCTTCCACCACGCAAATCTCCTTTAAACTGGGTGGGCCTCACACCGGTACCCATTTCAATGACTCTCTCGTGCCCTTGTCGTCCAAAAACATTCTCGGTCAGCTCATAATCGGACATTTCGGGATTTCTTTCAAGCGTCTAACGCATCGCATCCTAAAATAAAGAAATAATAGTTGATTAATTATAAATCAATAAACAAGTCAAATATGAAGTATACACTTACAATTTTCTCTTGTACATGGGGATCCACCACACGAGTAGGGTCGTCACTTGTTCCATTTTTACTGTGTGTCTCGTAAAAAAGTTCAATGTGTGATGGTGCAACACCCGTACTCCTCTCCTATTAAGATTAAATGTTAGTATTGTTAATTATCAAAATACTAAAACATATTATAATGACTATTGAATAAATATATTTACCATGTTTGCTGCCACCTGAGAGAATGACACACTCCCCGCATGATGTGTCATTCAAAGATTCTTCTGATTTTGGGAATTTCGCTCACTTCCTACCTATTTTTGAAAACATCAATTAATACTTAAGTAATTAAGTTATAAACAATGATGTATAAAGTTAAGAATTTAAAGATTCACCCGGAAATTGTCTCGGAGAGAGTGACGATCCAAAATCTAATTCCAATCATCTTCCGTATATTCATTTGGTTTGTGTGCTTTGTTAGCTGCTACATACCCATTATGAGCTTTAACGTGATTTCAGTTGATATCACATCGATATCTATCCCAAACCATCTTAACATATTCCATTATATGTTTCCGATAATACTCAATATGTTCTGGCACTACCTCAAAACGATTCTGTAAAGACACGAGATTAATTATTATTATGTATTAGAGAATCAAAATTAATACAAGATATGAACACTTACCGTTACCGACTTCCAAAGATACTCTATGTCGGTGGAGCTTAAGTATGACCAATGTAGGAGACGATGTGATTTCACTATCGGATCCCGAACCACGATCCTAATATGTCTAGACCATCTAGTGCCGTTGTCGCAACACACTCTCCCATTTGGTGAGAATTCTATTGTTATTTTCTCACCCTCGCTTAACTTCGAGAGGGCCGTGTTTTTATTTTTACCCCGACCCTTTCTCTTTGATGTAGAACCTACAAAAAATTATATAACATTAGTAAATGAATTTTTATGTATTCAAATATTATAACTTATACCTACAGGCTGGGAGGATGATGTCGTCATCATCTCAACCTTCGGTAACGTCGAATCTACATAGTCGGGTGTGTCATTTGGCTCATTAAAACCACCCGTCTCGAGGAGATCGGTAATCCTCTAAAGATCGGATCTCCTCTAAAGATCGTCGAGATGCCCAGGCATGCCCCCTTTATGTTTCTGCTTTGGTGTCATCTCTGTTTAAAAAAAGATGTTACATAATTTTAACTAATTAAATTCAAATAAAATACAATGAAACCTTAATTAGATGTTCGAATAACGTGGGTTTATTGTTGTCACAGTTTTCCAACCAGACCTTGATGCCATATCTGAAACGTAGAACACTTGTTTCGCTTGACTTGCTAAGATAAACGGTTCATGATTCTGATTTTTCAAAGTGTGGTTTACATTAACACTTATAAAACCATATTTGTCTATTTTTATTCCCCGATCTCCCGAATGGACATCAAACTATTTGCATTTAAAAAGAATCACTCATTTTCCACTAAAGTATTCGACTTCTATAATGTCCATCAACACTCCGTAGTAGGACAATGTTTCAGTATCATTGTTACCCAATACAGCAACACCACTGTTTTGAGTTATTAAACCTTCATCGTGTCTCTCAATGTTGAATTTGTATGCATTAATTCGAAACAACATGAATCTCTTCGCATAACAAGTAGGACCACTTCCTAATATTCCTAGATCCTCATAAATATTTTCTCCAAGTTGAGAAACCTAGTTAGAGATAATTAGATTACTCTAAGTATAATATAATACAATAAAATTATATATATATAAGATTATTGTAATTCACTCTTGTCTTAAAATAGGCTACGTAACGTCTATCACGTTCATCAATTGGTATGGAATGATTATCATATTCTCGGTTGAACACACTGCATATTAATTTGAATGATAATCGGTCAATCCATGCATGTAAATGGAAAGATAAATATACAAGTAATATTTTGAGAATTTACTTGTAAATAGGTTCTGCCTCCGGACAATTCTTTGATATGTATGAATGATCTCTCTCTTGATCACCCGGTTCGCACGTGTAACTAATTCCCTTTGATAACTCTTCCAAACATATAAATACAGATAGAGTTGAAACTCGCACTGAAGTACACGGAGGATCTTGATCTTTCAAATATTTCGCACATAAGCTAATACTTTCATTCACTAGATAACTCTCACTGATTGAACCTTCAAGATAATTTTTATTTCTAAGATAATTCTTCAATGTACCCATATACTACTCAATAGTATACATCCATCGATAGTGTACGGGTCCTCCAAGAAAAGCCTCGAACGCCAGATGTACGGGCAAATGAACCATTATGTCGAAAAAAGATAGCGGAAATATTTTTTCAAGCTTGCATAGCGTTATAACAATATCAAGTTGAAGTTGGTCCAAGTCATGTGTATTCAACGACTTACAACATAATAACCGGAAAAACTTTGATAGATTCACAACTGCATCGTAAATATCTTCTGGAAGTAATCCACGTATTTCTAGAGGAAGAAGATATTCTAATATGATATGACAATCGTGACTCTTTAAACCCCGAATCTTCTTTTCATCCAAGTCAACACATCCCCCAATGTTAGAACAGAATCCTTCTGGCATCTTTAATTTTTTCAAAAATTCACATAATTTTTTCTTTTGATTAAGAGTAATTGTGTATGGGGCAGCGGGACATTGGAGAACTCCATAGACCTCAACAGGATGTAACGAGTGTTTTATTCCCATCAATTGTAAATCTTCCAAGCCTTCAATTCATCTTTTGTCTTCTCTTTCACATCCATCATTGTTCCGACAATGCTATCGCAAATATTTTTCTCAATATGCATGACATATAGATTATGTCTCAACAGTAGATTTTTCCAATATGGTAGAGTAAAGAATATAGATAATTTGTTCCAATTATCTCCTCACACATCATGACGAATTTTTGATTTTTTTGAACTTAAAACAACGTCTTTTAAAATTTGAGCTTGCATGTAGCATTTCGTACATGATAATAGTGAAGGGGTCGTTCGATATTCTATATTACCGTCAAAGGCTTCACGTTCTTTCCGGAATCTATGGTTAGGGGGAGGAAACGCCTATGACAAATATAACACTCTTTCTAATAATTGGTCAATCTCATTGAAGCGGTACCAATATTACAACACGGACATGCAAATTTTCCCTTAGTACTCCAACCGGATAGAATTACATATGCAGGGAAGTCGTTAATGGTCCATAACAATGCAGCATGCATGTTAAAATACTATGAAGTTGATGCATCAAAAGTTCGAACACATGTATGCCATAAGGCCTACAATTCCTCAATTAATGGTTGTAGAAAAATATCATTCGCATCACCATGACTCTTAGGATCGGGAATCAACATGGATATCATGAAATTACTTGAGTACATGCATATCGTCGGTGGTACATTGTAAAGTATTAGAACAACCGGCCAAATATTGTACGATTTTTTTTCATTAATAAGTGGTTGAAACCCATCACTAGCCAAACAAAGTCTTACGTTTCGGGGCTCTAAAGAGAAATCGGTGTAGTGCTCATCAAACGACTTCCAGGTCATAAAATCTGCGGGGTGCCTCAAGAATCTGTCGTCTACTCGACTATCTTTGTGCCATCTCATTAGTGGAGCCGTTTTTTAAGACATGTATAACCTTTGCAGCCTTGATGTCAATGGAAAATAGCGTAGCACCTTAGCTGGGATGTGTTTTCCATTCTATTTTTTCCGAACTACACCACTTGACTTATCAATCTTCCATCTCGAGGTGCCACACACCTTACAACGTTGCAGATCATTATCCTGCTTACGGTAAAGCATACAATTATTATTACAGATGTCGATCTTTTCATATGTAAGACCGATATCTGTAATGAATTTTTTATACTCATAATAAGAATTAGGTAAATGAGAATTTACTAGTAAAATCTCATTTTTGAGCAAATATAGCAATAGGTCGAATTTTGTATTTGTCCATTGACCAACATTCTTAATATGAAGCAACTTCAATAATGTGGAAGCTTTTGAAATTCGAGAACCTTCATACAAAGGCTGCTTTGAATCATCCAACAATTTATAGAATGTTTTATCATCGTCAACCAGATCTTCAGAACTAGAATGTTGAATGTTGGGATATAAATCATTGAGAATATCTTCCATATACTGGTCATCAACATCATTATCAATATCATCAAATGTATTATCTTCTTCCATGATATTCTCGTTAACATCGTCTTCGTTATTTGATTCTTCATCAACATCATCAACGCCATCATCAACAATATTATTTGAGGAGCTCATCATTTCACCGTGAAAACACCAAAAATCGTAGTCCATTCTTATACCGTGTATAATTATATGTGACTTGACAACATTAACACTCTCATAGTTTCGATTTGCACATTTAACGCAAGGACAAGCAATATTTTCCTTTCTAGTAGAGTATTGAGCAAAGTTTAGGAATTGTTCAACGCCTTTCATATATTG
Source organism: Impatiens glandulifera (assembly GCF_907164915.1). Lineage (NCBI taxonomy): Eukaryota > Viridiplantae > Streptophyta > Magnoliopsida > Ericales > Balsaminaceae > Impatiens > Impatiens glandulifera. The sequence continues at coordinate 11,351,076 of NC_061870.1, forward strand.
TGGATGATCTCGACGTAGGACCATCCAACCTTTGTCCGGAATTTCTATTTTCCAACGTTGATCTGATTTCTTTAACATGCATTTAAGTATCGTCATTATTAAAAAAAACATTAAGGAAAATAGAAAACATTGGGGTTGAGAATCCAAATGTTAGTTCTTAAGTAAGGATGTGGGGGGTTTTATTTTATTATCATTTATTATTATTATTTATATTTACAAGAGAAAAGATAGAAAAAAGAAAAAAAAAAACGAAAGTCAAACAAGCTCTTAATGACCATGGACGCGACCGGTTAATAAACAGTTGTGGTCTTCGTTTTCTCGGTCGTAGGTCAGACACTCAGTTATGGCCTCTATATATATATAATGTCGGGTCGAGATTTGTGATTAATTTGGATATACATGTGAGAGTAAATGGATATTTGAGTCGGATTGTGGATTGAACCGCCCATAAACTTAAAAACAATTAATATATATATATAATAATGCTTAAATTCAAAGTGTCCGAATTGTTGGGTTGAGATTTATGGTTAATTTGATATATAAGTGAGAGTAAATGGATACTTGGGTCGGATTGTGGGTTGACCCGCCCATAAACTTAATTTTGATATATAATAATTCTTAATTTCAAAGTGTCTGAATTGTCGGGTCGAGAGTTGTGGTTAATTTAAATATATGTGTGAGATTAATTGGATACTTGAGTCGGATTGTGGGTTGACCCGTCTATAAACACTAAGGAATTGTTCCCTCCGTAGCTTAACACATGTTGTATTTCCATGTGACAATACGGGAAGTATCGCGGGGAGGTTCGAGGTTCGATACTTTTCAGCCTTGATTTGCATTCTAGGCAATCTTTGTTTTAAAAAAATATTATTTTAAAAGATTTTGAGAAAACTGGGAGCTTTTTGAAATTAATCAGGTAAAAATAATTAATTTTATTCAAACTTTAAGATTGCCTAACACGCAATCTTAAGGTCTGACAATTATAACATTTATTTATAACATTTATTTTCTTGGATTAGTAGTCCAGGGATCCTAAATAATGATAGGTTTAGTTTTGCGTAAATAATTGTAAAAAATTATTGAAAGAGGCGTACCTGAGACGTTGATATAAAACTGAGTAAAATCCTAAAAAATATCAGAATGGTGTTTGAATTTAAAAATAAATTTCAAATAGGGCTTTAGCCAAAATATTTGTTTAGGAAATATCCCGAAAATATTTAAATATCATTTTCTGACCTTTCGGAATATTTGAAAATGGATTGGGGTTCCAAAATTACAAAAACAATTTTGGATTTTGAAAATAGGAACCAAACAGGCTTTAGGACAAAAGTCCTAGGGTCTGGGTCCTATTTTGGGTATTTAGGCTTAGACGGGCTCAGTCTAGACCGAGGTGGTCTGGACTAGGGCTCGGGAACATGGGTCAAGAGACTTGAGGGCTCGGTCCTAGGTTCGAGAGGCTCGATCTCGAACCCGGACTTCTCGGTCGAGGGACTAGAGGGCTCGGTCCTAAAGTTCAGGAGGCTTGGTCCGGACCTCAGACTTGTTCGGTCCTAAGTCTGGGAGGCTCGGTCCTAGGTCTAGGTTTAATCGGTTGAGGACCTGGGAGTCTTGGTCCCAGGTCAGACCTCTCGGTTCGATTTTTAAAACCTCGGTCAGTTTCCTCGGTCCTTGCTCAAGATTACTGGTCTTGAGTCTCGATCCTACCTCAAGAACACTAGTCCTTGATCTCGGTCCTAACTCAAGAATATTGGTCATTGGTCTCAGTCCGGACCTAAAATACTTGGTCCTATTTCTCGGTCCCTATTTTATAGGACTCGTTCATTAGGAACAAAGTGTGTTCTTGATTTGGTCAAAAATTATAGAAGTTATAACTTTTGATACAGATCATAGAATTATGATCTGTAAGTTGCAGATGATTCATATGATTAGGGAGAACTAAATCCCTAACTATAATCATGATCATTCGATCTTTACAAAGATCAATTTTAAAAACCATTTTTATGTTAAAATTTGGGATCTTTTGAATTATGTCATTTCAATGCCTGATTTTTATTACATTAGCTTTGAAATGATGAATATAATTGAACACAGCCAAAACAAGAACATCATTCAAGCTCTGTAACAGATTTGAATATGGAATTCAAATACATTTGTTTTCAAAATTTCAGTTGGATCAAACATTATCGAGATGTTGTTATAATGATTTAGAAGTCATCCTAACATGTTTAGAAAGATGTTAGGCAACTATTTGAATCAAAATTCAATCCTAAAAGCTCAAGAACATCAATTTCAAAAAATCCAGATTTTCAAACTAATTTTTCGAAATTTTTGTTTTAGGTTAATTTAATCAATTCTCTTTCAACAAAAAGAAGTGTGTACGTGATATATGGAGTGATTCTAAATAAATAACACACATAATTAAGCCCTATAATATATCAAACTGATCAAACTTGAAATTTTTGAAAAAAAATCAATTTTTTAATCACAAATCGATATACAAAGGATCTGGAAGCATACCAACAGTTGAAGAAAACTCTTTGGATGTGTTGGAAGCTTTCCTGAAGCCTGGATCGAAGCTAGAATCGTTGGAGGACTTTTCAGAAAAATTCAACTCCCTGGAGTTCATTAGATATTCGATTTGAACTGTATGTTGTGATTGTTTGATGATTTCGTAAAAGAATAGTGAGGGACTATTTATACCCGAGTTAGGTTGGTTCCCTCATCAAATTTGGATTGAATTTATCTTTCTCCCATTCTTATCTCCTTTTCTGTTTTAATTATGCCAACATAGTTCTATGATAAGGTCGGGTTAATAGGCTTAGGACTATTGTAGGCGAGGATAAGACAGACACGTAGGAAGAAAACGAAGGAACGAGGTGGAGAAAAGACGGAGATATCCCTTCTGGAAAAATCGTTGTCGAATAGTTCCGATTCCGGCGAGCACTCTGTTCTAGCAAAGAATACACCTAAAATGGCATCGTTTAGATTATTGATCACGTCGTTAGGAGATATGTTGAGGTTCATCCGCGTTCGGGTAATCGGGCTAACAATTTTAGTCATCCCGTTAGTTGATTCCATGCGGCTCGAGCACATGTTTGTTCTGTAGCAGCAGGCTACGTGGATGATTCCTGAGCACTAGATGAAAATCCAGCACTGATTCGGTGGTCTGCATTCATGCTGCAAAAAACTTTCCTGGTTTCGAATACACCAGATCATCAGTTTATTTTTATATAAAAGGGTTATTTGAAATCGAATTTTAACCTCTTTCTTGAGTTTTTCTTCACCAAAAATTCCAAAAAACATATTTTTGAAAACATAATAAAATTTATGTCTATTATTTTTATTTTAGGTATTTTGCGGTATTTATTTAAATGCTTTTAAGGCATAAATTAATCATAATTTATGTTTAACTTCATAATTAAATAATTTCAACCCTTTTTTGGGATTAATATAGGTAAAATAAATACAATATTTTAACATTAAATTATTTTTCGGATTTTTATTAAATTTTACTAATTATGGTCTAATTATCACAATAATTAACCTTAATTTGATCTTTAATCTATTTTAAGGTTATTTTGAATTTAAATATTAAAAATATTATTTTTAATATTATTAATATTTAATAATTATGTTTGTAACTTAGGGTAGGTCAAATTTTCATGCTTACACCGCCCATAAACTTAATACAGTTAAAAATAAAATTTAAAATATAATATGTATGTTTTGAACTTGCAACCTAGCAAAACAAATACAATTTTTTTAACCAACTTGACTAATAACACTTTATGTTGGGATCGACATCAACAATAACCGGTGGGGTTGAGTATTGTTGAACGACTTTTGACTTCCAATTCGGTTTTAACTGTGTTAGAGGTTAAGATCTGTTTCTATTCTCATGACAAATCTTCGCGAGCTCTTGAATCGGATTCAAGTGCGGAATTACTCGCTAGATTTGAAGCGTATTGATGCAGGATAAATAAGACAATAAGAAATAGGCACAAAGTTGTTTATGGTTGTTCGGAGATAAACAACTCATATGCCACCCCTTCTTCTATTTCCAGAAGGATACACTATAAGACTTAAACTTGTATAGCCTCTACACAAGCTCGGTCAAAAACCCTTGACTTAACAATGTCTATTCTGAACTCCTATCTCTCACTCTGTTGAACAGACAACCTCTGTTCAACTTATAACGCTTAATATTCTTAACAGGTATTACAACAATTTCTCTATCAACTTATCTTAATGAAAGTACAGAGTATATGAATTACAGCTAGGATAGTGAGAGACTAATCTTTTAGTGAAAGTAGTAGGAACAACAACCTTCTTATATATTAAGATCCACTTATATATATGAGTCACATCCGCTTTGAATTCAATGATGGAGTGTTGTAGAGCCCCGTGTGTTGATGTAGTGTAGCTCTACTTGAGTATTGTAGTTGCACTTGAGTATCGTAGCCCCTACTTGAATGGCGTGTAACTATGAGCTTCTTAAGAGGTTTGTAATAATGAAGCATGATAGTTAATGCAACGGTCGAATCTGAATATTGATATGTGGCATAATTCCGTTGATTATTGTGCATGCTGATGTGGTAGTTTATCGTTTATCGGGCGATGAACAAGGAATATGAGTGGGAACTACTTTAGTCTTCTATTGAAGCTTAGACGTCTACCAGCTCATTTCTTCAGATGTTCCGTCTTATAAATTTCATAGAACGTCTGCTCGCACACTTCTTCAGACTACCCGTCTGATAGTAGTTCAGACTCCGTCTGCTATCGCACTTCTTCTGACTACTTGTCTAATAGAAGTTCAGACTACATCTGCTCACGCACTTCTTCAAACTATTCGTCTGATAGAAGTTCAGACTCTGTCTGCTCACACACTTCTTATGACGTCCAAACTTATAAAGTTCAAACTGTGTTTGCTCGCGCACTTCTTCAGACTACCCGTCTGATAGAAGTGAAGACTCTGTTTGTTCGTGCACTTCTTCAGACTACCCGTCTAATAGAACTTCAGACTATGTTTGCTCGCGCACTTCTTCACACGACCCGTCTGATAGAAGTTCAGACTCCGTCTGCTCGCGCACTTCTTTAGACTATCAGTTTGATATAAGTTTAGACTACGTCCACTCGTGCACTTCTACAGACTACCCGTCTGATAGAAGCTCAAACTATGTTTTCCCGCGCACTTCTTTAGAGTACCCATCTGATAGAATTTTAGACTATGTATGCTTGCGCTTACTTCAGACTGCATCTAAAGACATATGTGTTATGAGTTGTACCTGCATAACGGCAAATCACACACCTTATTTCTTGTTCGGACTACAACTCAGTTTTGTTCAAACTACATCATTAATATTATGTCATATTGAATTAAACTTATTCGCCTAAGTTTATTAAGATGTTTTTCCTTAACTAATTGTTTCTCTTTTAATTAGTTTTCCTTCATCTTTATTTAATTTAATTTAACTATTTTCCCATTTTTGATGATGTTAAAACTAAGTTAAAACTCAGGAGAAAAGAGTTAACCAATATATTTATAAAAGTAAAATACATAAAATTAACGAAGTTTAAGATCCCTCCCTTTTAGTAATGATCTCTGAGTACAAGTTGTTGCAGTCGCCCTCATACTCGACCACCTCCACGACCACCTCCTCGATTTCCCCCGCGATTTACTTGGCAGTTACCTCGTCCGCCTTGGACTGACATTGTTTTGGAACGAGTTCTACGAGCACTAATTCCCCCTTGATTGTTACCTTCCCCCTTTTTAACATTATCAAGGTCAGCAACAGCAAGGGCAGTGGTTTTAGTCGCTTCAGCAACCGCCTCTTCTTCAGCCTTGAAGCGTCGAGCTAACGCGTTGGCATCTTCGACTTTCTCAACCTCCGCAATCTTGAGAGATTTGGAGATTTTGAGCATCTAGAAGGTAAGGGATTCAATCAAAGACCTTGTCTCATTATGAAGCTCAAGGTTGAGAGACTTGGTCTTGTCATAAATCTCATTGTTATGTGTGATCAGAAATTGTTGCTCCTTCTCATCTGAGTGTGGAGAATTGTTACATCATGCGTAGTCTTCAACAGATCTTTATTGGTACTCCCTTGAGCAGCGGCTAAGTCGGCATTAACTTTGGAATTTGCTATAGATTGCTTCTCAATGTTCTCCAACCTCAATGAAATGGAATGGATACTCTGCTGCATCGGAACCAAAACGTCCTCGATGAAGTTGCAAAAGTTCAAAGCACCCAGAGAGGCCTCTTCGGAAGAGGAGAGAGCAAAAGATACAATATGGGAGCCAACAGGAATAGAGCGAAGAGGTTTCTTTCGATGACTTTCTTGGATGGACTGCTCTGGCTCTTGATTTGGAGATGAGGCTAAAGGCATGACAACTAATTCCCTACAGTCACCGTCGGGTCCTTCAATTTCATCGTGCAGATCCTTAACAAAAATGGATATTTCTTCAGAGTGGAGAGGTTGATCGGGTAGAGATTCCTTAGATTGAGATGGCGAGGTTCATTTTGATATTTGGGAATCAGACCTCTTCTCTTCAGACGCATGCCCGTCTAATGAATGATCTAAACATCGGGTCTTAGGCATCTACTCAAATGGAGGAGGATAAGGCTCAACAGCCTCTGCTTCGGACACCCTCATGGAATTGGTTTGTTCCCCCTCAACATACGGGGTCTGTCTTTGTTTAAATGTAGGGGAAGCAACAGCTTCGGACGTTTCCTTTTGAGCAGATGGGGTCTACTGCTCAAATGTTAGAGCAATTTCCTTCTCAACTTGAGAAACTATCTACCGCTCTTTCGATGGAAGGGGCATCTGCTCAGAAAATTGAAGGGCAAAGAACTTCCTTTCTTTAACGGACGCTTTATGTTGCTTGATGGTGTGAATAGCCGCCTGTTGTTCATCCACCGAGAGCATCTTCTTAGCTGTAAATATGTGACTCGGTTCACCTTGTAGAGATGACATCTCATCAATGTAGGACATTTGCTCATCCTCGTCTAAGCAGTTGAGCTTTGCTCGAGGCATCGTGTTCCGAAGAGCATCGGAGTGAGACGACTCAGTCACATGGACGTGCTAGAGAGCCATGGAACAATAGAATTCCATGAGTAGTCTAAGACAGTTGAGAACCTTTGCATATGTTTGAGTTGTTCTATCAAAAGAGTTAAAGTTTGCTTTCCTTTGATAGAAGGTGGGGAAGAGAGCACGCCTTCTCGCATTTGCTGCAACGAGCTCTCTTCTCTTGAGAGCCTCATTGACGTCTAGAGATTTGGTCTAAAAGAGGATCGATTTCTCCACCTACAATAGTTCCTTCCACATTTTAGTCACACTAGACCTTGAGTTGACATCACTGAACTTAGTGTGAAGTCTTGTGCAGAGCCATTTATTAAACAGCTCGATTTTCATAGACATCGCAGCCTCAACATCCTCCATGATGAGGTCGAGTATCTGATTGACTTCAGACGATGATTCAGGAAAATAATCAGTTCAGTATTTTCCCTTCTCTACAACTTCGGCAGGTTTGGGGTTAGGGACCGGTTCTCTTAATGCAATACCCGGAGCTCCTCGGGCTTCTCTTAGAATAGAAAAAGTAAAAGCATTCTTTGAAAATGCATCTGCTAGAAGTTCTGCAATATGACTAACATCCGTCTGAACGATTGCTGATTCGTTAGTCTACCCAGTAGTTAGACCAACAATGTCTTCAATATAAGTAACAGCAGACGTAGGAACAGCCTTTTGCTCTACTACAGGTAGAGTAACTTCAACTTAATTAGTGGCTACTGTAACCACTAGTTCGATAGGGGAGATAACAGCTTCTTCCCCTTGTCTCTTCACAATGAGTTCACAACCTATCTCATCAGTTGGTTCAGCGGCTTATTCCGCAACGGGAATTTCAATAATGGGCTCTACGGCCTAGGAAAGAGAATGGACTACCTTGGAGGGTGTCTGAACAGCACTAGACGCCTCTGTCTGATCAACAGGTAGAACATTCGTTTGACCATTAGTGATAACTCTCGTCTGTCCAGTCGCTTCTACATACGCTGATTTGAATGGAATAGGAAAAGATGCCATAGCTAGCACCTTGAGTTGTTTCGCCAGAACATCGGAAAAAAGAGAAGATGGGGTTGAGAACTGAGGAACAGCAGCAACATGAGTTTCCTCCGTTCTTGCCCTCTTTAGAGTGGAGTCAACTTTGCCAGTTTCTCCAATGGAAGTCCTCTTCTAGCTAATGGAACTTGCGGAAAATTCCATAACCGACATATTTGATCTCTTAGTAGGGGTCCTACGATTAGATGTCGCAGAACGCTTGGACCGAGTGGTCGACTAACCACTTGTCTTCTGAACTAAAGAGTCTGATTTTGATTCTTTGACGGTTTTCATTCTAGCCATGTGGTTCGTAATAGTGGTGACTGTCATAATTCTGTAGATGTTTACAAGTGCACCTTTGTCCACGGGCACCTTCAGATGCTCTAGAATCCAACTGATTTGGACTGAAAATCCCACACTCTACTTCCTAAGTGGAGAAACTATCTGGCAGAGGATAGAATAGAGGACGGACGCTCAGTTGATAGATATCCTTTTTGTTATAGCCACCATCATCTCATATCTATCTGGGGTGTTGGCGTTGAAAGAACCTACTTTTCCTTAAATAGATTTAGCCATAATGTCGTTCAGAAGACAGTACTCATATTTAAGGTACTTCTTAATTCCGTTAATGTGCATCGGCCCATCGAGGTCTTAAAAGTGGGTTTGCATTTTTGACATAACCTCGGCTGAAATCTCTTTGGAGAAGGTGTGGCCAACCGTCGGAAGCCCAAGAATCTGGGAAAATATGTATTTGGATAAGGAGATTTCAACACCCTTCATCGTTACTGTAATGGAATCTTCTTATATTTTTGCGGTATCAAAAAGGCACGCACCTCCTGATCATGAAGAATATATGGTCCGCCAAGAAATTTTCTGAGGTCGGAGGCCTCCAGATATCTAAACATTGCTACCATCGCCGGCAGCCCTTATGCATACACCGAGTCAAAGTCTACATGTATGGTGTTTTGAGCGAAGTCAATAGTTTTCTTAAGCATGTTTAGGGCTTAAAAGATACGATGAAGAAGAGGAGTAGTTTTTCAAGAGAGAGGGAAGAGTGAAATAAGGTTTAGGGTTTTAGAGAATCTCTAAGATAGCGTAAAATATTTTGGGCATGCAAGACACCCTTAAATAGGTTTGAATCGACACATGTCCCAAAGGACATAATTAAAATAAACCGTTATTTTAAATTTAATGGACGTCATTAAAAAGTCATCATTAAAAGACGTCACTTAAATAATCATAAAAGCTATTATTAATATAAAGGTGTGCGGTAATGAACCGTCAATATATATTAGTCATATTTTTAACATTGATAGACACGCGTCATCATATTATTCGATATTTGGAGATATGTATTATATTTTATTTTATCTCATAAATATCTTTCCTCCAAAAATTTTGAAATATGACTTTTTGAGTGGGAAAGTACAAGGAAAGCGCATTAATGGAAATAGGACAGTTGTCCAACTCATCTTAAGATGAGACGTATGTAGACAAACGTCTATCTGTGTTGTCCGCATATCTTGCGTTTAAGCTTGGTAGGACGTCTGTTTAGGTCGTCTATTAACACATAGCAACAGACGAGTTAGCAGGTATCTGCCTAACATTTAGACATTTGTCCACGCTTAAGTTGCAAGTTGCTTAAGCACAACTCGTCTGATTTACAATCTCTTCAGACGAATGATCTGATAGTCCGATTTGAGACGTCTGTTTTAATATGTCTATCCATTCAAGTTAACAAAATTTCCCCCTCAATTTGTGCATACTAATTTAAATTAATTTAGGTCTAAAATACCCAAAACGTTTCTAAAGAAATCAAAGGGAAGCAATATGGAGTGTTAGTCACTTCTTAATACATGGAAGACACGTGTCTTCGTGTTATTTGTTAATAATGTGACTGTTCAATTTTAAAGTTAGGAATGAAACGATAGTGTTTTGATAAGATTAAGACAGATGTCCCCCATTTGGTTTAGAAGAGCACTAAGAAATCCAACTAGCTGTTTTGTTCAGATGCCTTCCATTTCAACGTGGATAGAGGTCTGTTAGGGAGAACGTCTTCTTGCGCAAGGAGAAATACGTATGACCAAAGAGTGTCTGCTCACGAGGAGTAAGATGTCTATTTGAAAGGGGTCTGTTCACGCACAACCTTAGATGTATTGGCAGACGTCTACCGAACATCCTGACGGCTGACCAAGTTAAAATTTTGGACAGCTTAAGCTTAGCTCGCCTGGTGTGTAGTGTCATCAGACAATTGTTCTTTCAGCACTATTTGGAACATTCATTTCAACATGTCTGGTTTATCTTCTGTATCTAAATTTCCCTCTAAATTTATGCATACAAATATATTTATAAAATGAATGATAAATTTAGTTTTAAAAATGGGTTCTCCCTAAATTTATGCATGAAATATTTTTATATAATGAATGATAAACTTAGTTTAAAAAATGGGTTCCCCTAAATTTATGCATGAAATATTTATAAAAAATGAATGATAAATTTAATTTATATCAAGAAGTCCCAAAATATTTCTAAAATATGAAAACTTAGCCTCTGGAAGTGGCTTTGTGAATATGTCTATCACTTGAAGGTCTGCTGACACGTATTCTAGTTGGACGTGCTTTTGTGCCACGTGATCCAAGATGAAGTGATGGATAATGTGAATATGTTTGATTCGATAGTGCAATACCGGTTTGGATGTGATAGTTATGGCACTGGTGTTGTCACAAAAAATGGGAGACTTGTATACCTAGATGTCGTAGTCTCTCATTTGTTGTTGAACCCAAAGCACTTGAGCACAGCAGCTGCCTGCGGTAAGGTATTTCTCTTCTACTGTAGACGTAGAAATGTACGTCTACTTCTTGTTAAACCAAGAAATCAGACAGTCACCCAGGAATTGACAAGTTCCGCTAGTACTCTTCCGATCAATTTTGTACCCTACATAGTCTGCATCAGAATAACTTATTAAGTTGAGACTTGAATCCTTCTGATACCGAATTCCAACACATTAAGTCTCTTTTAGATATTTTAAGATGCTCTTAGAAACTATAAAGTGAGATAATATAGGATTAGCCTGGAATCTCCCGTAGACGCTGATAGCGAACAAGATGTCCGGTCGACTGGCTATTAGGTAGAGTACCGAGCCTATGATCCCTCGATAAGCCGTGATATCGACACTCTGACCATTTTCATCCTTGTCCAGCTTGCTAGAAGAGTTCATGGGGGTGGATGCAGTTAAACAACTTTCCATGCCGAATTTGTTTAGCAATTCCTTCGTGTACTTGGCTTGGTTGATGAAGATTTCATCTTTAAGTTGACGCACTTGAAGACCTAGGAATAAGTTCAGTTCAACCATCATGCTCATCTCAAACTTGTCCTACATGAGCTTAGAGAACTTTTCACATAGTTTGGAGTTAGTTGACCCGAAAATAATATCATCAACATATATCTGAGAAAGTAAAATATGTGAATCCTTAACAAATCTAAACAAAGTTTTATCCACTATGTCTATTTTGAAATTGTGTTCAAATAAGAACGATAGGATCGGCTTTATCGATAGAGATGGGGGTCTGGCTAAGAATGAAGGCTTATGAAAAACGATTTGAAATAAATCATGTTAAGGATTTAATTCGCTTTTTATTCTACGCAAACACTTGAAACAGATTCAAGGCGGAATTGTTTAATTGGGTTTGAAGCACAAGATGAAATATGAAAAGATGACAAAAATGAAAGAACACAGCAGTTTGTTTATGGACGTTCGGAGAAACTCTCCTACGTCACCCCTTCTTCTAACCACCGGAAGGATTCACTATAAAATGATTCGAATCAAATACAGTTTACACACACTTAGCTCACTATTGAACATAACACTTTCTGTTCAATTACAAGATGAAGAATATCACTCAGCTAAAGGTGTTTTGATTCTAGCTCTCTCTTGATTCACACACAGTACAATCAGAAAGCAGATTCAAAGTATGAATGTTCAAAGGCTTGAATTCAGTAAGCAAGAAAATAGAACAGTTTCTCTCTCTGTAAAATTTGATTGCTTGTTCGTTGTCTAAGACAGATTGTCCGTTGTCCTTTAGATATGTTAAATACTGAGCAGGAGCTAACGGTCGAATTTTTTAGAATGATACGTGGCACTCTTCCATTGGAAAGCCTCCATTTTACACAGCAGGTTCTGAGCACAAGGATCGTGACCGTACATCACTAGTAGTGCGCCGAATATTCCATCAGGGATGTACCTGCAAAACAAGTATTGTGAGGAAAATTCTCTTACGTGGCATTCCTTGGTTGGTTGCATATAGTTGTTGTACTAATCTTCACTAGAAAGTGGAGCAGGAGTAGGGTACAGCTATAGCACATGGGTAGGTGAAATGCAAGCTTCAAGCATACTTTTTAAGCTGAGCATTAGACGTATTTTAGTTAGACGGATTGTAAAATCAGTCTAATGAAATCAAACATCTCCTTCTAATAAAAACGTCTATTAGACCGCCTAGTCTAATAGAATTATACTGCATGTCTAATTATCCAATAACCATTAGACTGCACGTCTAACTCCACTGAGTTAGACTGCACGTCTAATCCCGGTTCTACCTCGGACTTGTCTGAATGAGTTAGACTCACGTCTAACTTTCACTAATTAGACTGCACGTCTAATTATCCAATAACCAATAGACTGCACGTCTAACTCCACTGAGTTAGACTGCACGTCTAATTCCGGTTCTACCTCAGACTTGTCTGAAGGAGTTAGACTCACGTCTAACTTTCACTAATTAGACTGCACGTCTAATTATCCAATAACCATTAGACTGCACATCTAACTCCACTGAGTTAGACTCCACGTCTAATTTCGGTTCTACCTCAGACTTGTCTGAAGGAGTTAAACTCACGTCTAACTTTCACTAATTAGACTACACGTCTAATTATTCAATAACTATTAGACTACACATCTAACTCCACTGAGTTAGACTGCACGTCTAATTCCGGTTCTACATCAGACTTGTCTGAAAGAGTTAGACGCACATCTAACTTTCACTGTCTATTAGACTACACGTCTAACTCCGATTAGTTAGACTGTACGTCTAATTCCGCATAAATTAGACTATTCGTCTAATTGCAAATATATTAGACTACACGTCTAACTCCGGTGAGTTAGATTGTACGTCTAATTCCGAAATATCTATTAGACCATCCGTCTAATTACAATTCTATTAGACTACACGTCTAACTCCGATGAGTTAGACTGTACGTCTAATTCCGAACACATTAGACTTACGTCTAATTCTGTGTATATTAGACTTATGTCTAATTCCATGCATTCATTAGACTACACGTCTAACTCCGATGAGTTAGACTGTACGTCTAATTCTATGCATTCATTAGACTACACGTCTAACTCCGATGAGTTAGATTGTACGTCTAATTCTATACATTCATTAGACTACACGTCTAACTCCGTTGAGTTAGACTGTACGTCTAATTCTATGCATTCATTAAACTACACGTCTAACTCTGATGAGTTAGACTGTACGTCTAATTCTATATATCTAATGCCAAAATCGGTCTAATGTCTCTCATTAGAGCCAAGTGTTATGAAATATTGTTTCAATACACCTGCATCAAAACTCATAAGTCATTTAATCATCAAAATCTCAATGGATAAATTATTTCAACACTTAGTTAAAATAATTTGACCCAACAATTTCCCCCTTTTGATGAAGAAATTGGAAACCTGCATTCATCATATACCAAAATATGCATTCATCATATAAATAAACAAAACTGTTTTTATGCAAGTAAAACATTCAAAAGTATTCAAATCAATCACATATGAGTGTTTTCATAAGAAACACACAAAACATTGTTCAATGTAACCAAAATAATTTTACCCCAAAAACATCATCAAAATATTCAAAACAACTTCCATGAAGAAATTTAAATTCTATTTTTCTTCTTCTTTCTAGACTTTACTTTGGAAAGGATAGACTTCAACCTAAGAGATCTTTAAGACTGCGGTTAGAGGGGAGTTGGAGTCTTCTCTTTTCCTTTTCATGGACATGAGCGTCTCCACACGTTTAACATAATCGACAACCTTCTGGAAATTCAAAATTTTAGAAGGAAGGGGAAAACTCTTTCCGGGTTCATTCAGAAGGAAACAAAAAAGAGAGCTAAGAGGACCATCAAAGCCAAAAATCTTCTTCCAAGCAACAACCATTCTGACAAAATTTCCGAAGAGGAAGCTTGTCCAGTTGATAGGAACACCCATGGTGATGGCCATCATTATCTGAAAAACCTTCGTACAATACTTGTAAGAAGACTCTTTAGACAGAAGGGATTTCGATACGATATCTCTTAAAAGAGCATATTCAACCTTCAAGAGGTTTTTCTTTCCATGAATGTCTAATTGAGGGGAATCGGAAAAGACTTTCATCATGGAAATCATTAGTTCAGGAGGAGTGGTTGAGAACTCATCGATACCTACCTTTGGACGCTGGAAAAACGTACCGAAGGACTCTTCGGTGATGCAGATCATCTGGCCCATCACTGCCCAGCAATAACTTTATCCTGATAGAAGCCAGCGGTTTCGAAAATTTTGTTGACTAGCTGTTCGTGATAGAGTTTATGAGGAGAAAGGAACTTCCTAAGCACGGAGGCTTTAAGAGACTCAAACATCCTATGCATTCCCGGAGATTAGAAAGTGGATATAGATTGAAAGTCCACTTGAATCGATTTTGGACGGAAAGACGACATTTCGACTTTATGAACAAGGGTTTGAACGATTCGAGTTCTAAAGATGGAGGGATTGATTTCGAAGATCTTCTATCTTTTTGAGTGAATAACCTTATAAATATCAAAGTTTAATCATGCAGAAAATAACTAATGATTATTCCTACCGTCAAGAACTTCAAAGGTCTGTTCCCAATAAACGCAGCATTTAATATAAACATGAAACCGAACGTTTAATACCAAGTGTACAAGCAAAAGTTGTCAGAAATATTAGTCATTCCTTGCATATTGAGAGACACGTGTCTTCAATTGTTTTGAGGAATGACTGATTTGATCTTTGGCGGGAAAGTGAACTTGAGCAGAAATAATTAAAGGACAGCTTTCCAAATAGCCAGAAGATGAAGAGTCTAATTACACCAGCAGTTAGACGTTTATTTTCCTTTTCACCTCCTTTTTTGAAAATCAGTCTATTAGACGTGTCCGTCTAATTATGCAATAACATCACGTGAGACATATGTGTCTGGTTAAACGTGAGCATCCTCTTGCTCATGACGTAAAAACGTCTAATGTCTATTAGACGTATCCGTCTAACCATGCAGGTTAGAATAACCAAGACGATAATTTCAGATGAAGATGAAACTGCTAAGGTAGACGTGCGTCTAAGTAGCTGTGTTTCTCAAACTCTGAATCCTTAGGACAAATTAAGACCTCTGTCTTTCATGTCTGTTCAGTTGCATTTTGAACAATATGTACCCCTTAATTTATGCACGTAATCACATCAATCAAGATCAACAAGACCTAACATGTTTCTAAAGTGAGAAAACTTAGCTTCTGGTAGAGGTTTCATGAAGATGTCTGCAATTTGTTGATCTGTAGGAACATATTCAAGACGAATCTGCTTCTGATTGACGTGTTCTCGGATGAAATGATGCCTGATTTCAATATTCTTTGTCCGAGAATGCAGAACTGGATTATAGGTGATTGCGATAGCACTTGTGTTGTCGAAGAAAATTGGAGATTCATCAGCCTCAATTCCATAGTCTCTGAGATGTTGTTGAATCCACAGAACTTGGGAGCAACAACTTCCAGCTGCAAGATACTCTGCTTCAGCTGTAGACGTGGCGACCGACGTCTGCTTCTTGCTGAACCATGTGATTAGACGATCTCCAAGGAACTGGCAAGTTCCACTTGTGCTTTTTCTATCAATTTTGCATCCTACATAATCTGCATCTGAGAAACTAATTAAATTGAAACTGGAATCCTTCGGATACCATAGTCCCACATTTTGAGTTCCCTTTAAATATTTAAGAATACGTTTAGCATCAGTGAAATGAGAGAGTTTAGGATCAGCCTGAAATCTGCCACAAACACCAACAGCAAATTGAATGTCTGGCCTGTTAGTAGTTACATACAACAAAAAACCGATGAGTCCTCTATATGCTATCACATTGATACTTTGGCCACCTTCATCTTTATCCAATTTAGTTGAAGAGCTCATTGGAGTAGCTGCTGTAGAACAATTCTCCAAACCAAACTTCTTTAGCAGTTCTTTGGTGTATTTGGCCTGGTTGATAAGAGTTCCGTTTTCTAGCTGACGGACTTGAAGCCCAAGGAAGAAAGTAAGTTCTCCCATCATGCTCATTTCAAACCTGTCCTGCATAAGCTTAGCAAATTTCTCACACAATTTGGGATTAGTAGAGCCAAAAATAATGTCATCAACATATATCTGAACAAGTAAAATGTGAGAATCTTTAGAAAATCTAAATAGAGTTTTATCCACTGTTCCAACAACGAAGTCATGATCAAATAAGAAATTGGTTAAAGTGTCGTACCAAGCTCTAGGAGCTTGTTTCAGACCATACAATGCTTTATCAAGCCTATAAACATGATTTGGCAAGACATGATCTAAAAAACCAAGGGGTTGCTCTACATATACTTCTTCACTTAATTTCTCATTTAAAAATGCACTTTTCACATACATTTGAAAGATTTTAAAATTTTTAAAAGATGCATATGCTAGGAAGATTCTGATTGCCTCTAGTCTTGCAACCGGTGCAAAAGACTCATCAAAATCAATACCTTCCTCTTGTCTGTATCCTTGAGCAACTAAACGAGCTTTGTTTTTAATGACTAAACCATCTTCACTAAGTTTGTTCCTAAAGACCCATCTTGTTCCTATGACTGACTTATCAGTTGGTCTAGGAGTAAGATACCACACATTATTTCTAGCAAATTGGTTTAACTCCTCCTGCATAGCATTGATCCAATCTGGATCAACTATAGCTTCACC
The DNA here is from genome assembly GCF_907164915.1 of Impatiens glandulifera. Lineage (NCBI taxonomy): Eukaryota > Viridiplantae > Streptophyta > Magnoliopsida > Ericales > Balsaminaceae > Impatiens > Impatiens glandulifera. The sequence goes on from NC_061870.1 coordinate 11,368,182, forward strand.
AATTTTCTTAGGTTCAATTTGAGAAATAAATGCAGAATTGGCCATTTCATCCATCAGTTGACGTCTTGTCCTTCGAGGAGAAAAATGATTTCCGATTATCAGTTCTGGTGGATGATTTCTGTTCCATCTGAAGTTGGATCCAAGGGGATTGGTCATCTGAACTGGTGACACCGTGACATCCAAACTTTCAACTTCTTGTTGAACAGGAGTTTGAACATCTGGTTGAATTTCAACCGGATCAGTCATTGGATCAGATACAGCCATCCGCTTGTCCAAAGTTTCTTCTTCTTCACTTACAGACTCAAGACTAGTAGTTTTTAATCTGTCAGTAAGATCAATGGGTTCATTAGATTTTCTCTCAACAGGTTCATCAAAAACTACATGGAGGGATTCTTCAACTATCTGTGTTCTTTTGTTGTAAACTCTGTAAGCCTTGCTTACTGATGAGTATCCCAACATGAATCCCTCATCTGCTTTAGCATCAAAAGCGGTCAAATAAACCTTTCCATTGTTATGGATAAAACATTTACAACCAAATATCTTAAAATAAGAAACTGTGGGAATTATCCCATAGTACAGTTCATAGGGAGTTTTATCAAAACGTTTGTTAATTATTGACCGATTTTGTGTATAGAAGGCAGTACTAATGGCTTCCGCCCAGAACCTCTGAGGTATCTGATTCAGCAAGCATAGATTTCGCTGCTTCCTTTAGAGTTCTCACTCTTCTCTCAGCAATATCGTTTTGCTTTGGAGTTCTGCCTCTAGACAACTCGTGCCTAATTCCAGTCTCCTCGAGATAAGATGATAGGTATCTGTTAGTGAACTTAGTTCCCTGATCACTTCTAATGCACGTGATATTCAAAGATTTCTGATTCTGAATTCCTTTAAATATCCTAATCAAATTTTTAGCAGTTTTATCTTTTGATGGTAAAAATGAAACTCATGTAAATCGAGAGAAATCATCAATAACAATTAAGGCAAATCTCATTCCTCCTATACTCTTTACAGGTATTAGACCAGACAGATCCATATGTAAAAGTTCTAGGATACGGCTGGATTGTGATTTCCCTTTACTTTTGAACGATGATCTGTCTTGTTTGCCTAACTGGCAAGTAGTGCATATCTTGTCCTTTGAAAACTGAAGTTTGGGCAAACCAATAACCAAATTGTTTGAACAGATATTGTTGATGGTTTTAAAATTCAAATGGTTCAATCGTTTATACCATAACCATTTCTGATCATTCTTGGCAATCATGCACATAGGATCAGAAGACTCTTTTTTCCAATTCATTTTGTATGAGTTTCCTACTCTACTTCCAGTCAATAAAATGTTTCCATCTTGGTCTTTAACTAGACATGCATGAGTTTGAAAGTCTACTGATAAACCATTATCACATAATTGACTAATGCTGGTTAAATTATAGCACAGATTGTCAACAAGCAGCACGTCATTAATAGTTAGATTACCATGGATAATCTTACCCTTACCCATGGTCTTACCCTTCTTGTTGTCACCAAATGTGATCTTAGGTCCAGAGCAATCTGATATATCAGTGAGAAGTCGCCTGTTTCCTGTCATATGCCTGGAACATCCGCTATCAAGATACCATACAGATTCCTCCAGTCCTTCGTTTATTTGTACCTACATAAATAAATATTTACAATCTTTTGGTACCCACTTTCAATTAGGTCCTCGGTCAATTAGTCTCTTAGGAATCCATATTTGAGTTATTCAGATGGATTTCCAATTTTGAGTTGTGATTAATGCGTATGTTTTTGACTTAGCAGACGACTTTCTGCTAGCCACTGATCCTTTAGCTTTTTAAGAAGGCTTTCTGTTAGGATCGGGGATGCCCTTGGAGGACCGGGGTGTTTCCGGTTTCTGAAAGGGTATTCGCTTACACAACACAACACACACTTTGGTGATAGTCCGGTTAGAGACTAAAACCTTTCTCAGCACTACGCAAACTGTCACAGACTCTTGAACCGGGTTCAAGGGCGGAAATGTCTGTTTCAGTCTGAAGCAACGTATGCGACTTGAATGAGGTTTATGAGGAGTCGGTTTTAGAGATATAAGTGGACCTGTTTTGATTAAGGAGTAAGATTATGTTTTGGTTTGTGTTTAGGTTTTTAGAGTGAGTAAGCCGGAAATAAAAGAAATGAGACAAAACAGGATTTTTTATGGATGTTCGGAGCAAACCCTCCTACGTCACCCCTTCTTCTCAGGTTATGAGAAGGATCTCCACTAACTTTCAAAGTTACAACAATTACACTGCCAGTCGAGCCTAACTCACTACTCGCCGGTTACACCAACTCACTTTGTGATGTAATACACTAATACAATACAAATAAAGCTTTTGGTAAATGACACAGCGGATTTGGATCGCGCGTGAGATTTGTCTCTCTTAAGATGTTTGTAACTGTCATTAATGAGGTCGCTTCTTCTTCCTTTTATAGTGAAGAGGATCCCAACGGTCACTTTCTTTTCTCACCGTGGGATTGGTCAATTCAGAGTCACGCCAGTGCAGAGAGGTTGCTTGCACGTTTCACCTTCCTAACACTTGGCAAGCATGCAGATACTTCTCAGGTAAAAATGACGTAGCCGGTTTGCAGATTTGGACACGTTTCAGACATGCACCTTCCGGCTGTCTGAGTCGGATCTTCGGATCAGCTGTTTCATCATTGTTTTTATCGCATGCTTCTGATCCGGATCTTATCTTCTTTTATTTTCCCAAGACACGTCTATTTCGTTACATTACGTCATCTTTGTAGTTCGTAGTTTCCGGTTGACTCTTTCATAGTATAATCCGGCTGGGATGTAGGCTTTTCTTTGCTAGCCGGTCTGCTGAGAACGTTGAGGCCAGTTCCTCTTGATCTTGACTTGATCATTCAGAACTGGATTACTTTGAAGTGTTCTTTAGCAGGTTTATGAAGTTCCATCCGGTTTATACAATTCGATTTGTTCCTGCACATAGAAGTTAATAGTTGTTTAGTTTTCTGGCCGGTTTCAAAATTAACTTACTTAATTTTTCTATCAATTTCTCCCTTTTGATTATTTAGAATAAATATTCAAAAATCGTAATGTATGGCCGGTTTCAAAATTAACTTACTTAATTTTTCTATCAATTTCTCCCTTTTTGATTATTTAGAATAAATATTCAAAACTTGTAATGTGTGGCCGGTTTGAAAATTAACTTACTTAATTTTTCTATCAATTTCTCTCTTTTTGATTATTTAGAATAAATATTCAAAACTCGTAATGTGTGGCCGGTTTGAAAAATTATGTTTAACAATTTCTCTCTTTTTGATATTTTTCTGTTTAAGAAAAATTTCAAAACATGTGTTGATTTTTCAAAGTATATCCAATAAAATCATTAATTTGAAATATTAGAAAAGTAACTTAGTTCTGAAACAAAATCCAAACACAAGTAAATTGTTCATAAGAAAGAAATAAGCTAAGGATTGGATGATCCCCCCTTTTCGTTTTCTTTCTCCTTTCGCTTCCTTTCTTCCTCTTCTCTTGCCTTCCATTCCCTATCTCTTCTTTCAGCGTCAATTTGCCATCCGGCAAATACACTTGATATACCGGGAGTTCGTTTGTTGAACCCGAAGCCGCCGCTTACTGGTCTGGGTGGTTGAGATTATTGGGCAATGATCGGACCGGAACTCGGAAATGCCGTTGATGTTTCAATTTCTTTCTTCTTTCGCTAGTTGAGTCGTGAAATGTCCTCTTCTTCTTCTTCGTCAAGAGGTTGTTCAGATTGACCGACCGGTTGAATCTCTTTTAGACCGCTTCGTTCCACCTGCTTCATTAGAGTCTCGACCGCCTTGCGTTTGTTTTTGTTCCTTGTTTTCATAGAGTGCGAGGCTTGAATCAGTGTGGATTCTTGTAGAGCGGTCTTTTCTTCCTCATTGCATTGCTTGGCCAACTCATGATCTTTGTCCTCAATTTCCTTTCTTAACCGTTCCCTCTCCTTATCTTCGTCTTGAAGTCTCCTAGCTGTTTCGGCATCAGCACGAATCTGCTCATGAGCCTTATTAGCTTGCAGTTTGGACAACTCCTCAATCTGAGCTGCAATAGCCTGCATCATATCGAGCAAAGGAGCGGTTGCGGTTTGAACGGATTCGGCGATCATCGACTTGATCGATGTTTGAATGGTTTCCGCAATCTCGGAGTGAATGGATGCCCTGACGGTTTCGGTCAAATTTGTTTCAACGGTTGCAATTTTCTCATATGTAGAAATGATGTACTTATGGAGACAAGAAATAATGGTGTCAGCAACCACTTCCTTCATTTGCTCAAGTCCCGGAGCCTGATCAGTTTGTGGAAGAGCACTACTCCGGTTTTCTTTTGTCTTAGAGGACTCCCCGGTGTTAAAAATAGGTTTGCTCCGAAATTGATCGGCGTGCGTTAGAATAGTTTTGCACTCCTCTTTCCATTCTGCCTCTAGCTGGTCAACCTTTTGAGTAAGCTCATTCCGCACTTTCATAAACCGCTTAAGTATTCTTAATTCCATCGGAGTTAGTTTAGCTCCTTCAGCCTTCTTCATGGCATCAGTTACTGCTTGCAGCTTTGCGTATTCTTCCATTACCATGGTTTTAGCATATGCGGCCTGAATAACGTCGGTGCCGGTTACCTTGAGAGCCTCCTCTTCTAGAGCCACGAGTTTCTCCCAATACTCATTTCTGCTGAAATCAGGGATCATGTCTGATAGCTTCGTTTTGCAGCGCAACCTGAACCATAGATGATAAGACGTAACCAGGTCTTCAGCTTCCCTGTTCATATTCTGAATGAACTTTTGTAACATTTCCTCCTCTTCTTCTTCTGATATAGGAACCTCGGCTTCCGGTATGATTTCAGGTTGTAGAACAGATTGAGTTTCATGGTCTCTTTGCACCGGAGAGTCCTCGCGCATAATTTCCTTTCCCTTGTTGACCTGAGATGAACCTTCAGGTGTGATTGTTGAATTGGTTGGCCCGTCTTGAGCCGATTGGAGCGTTGTTTCGGTTGGGACGGATTTGTCCCCAGCCGAACCGGATGAATCTTTTTCTTCGATATTTCCCTCCTGAGCCGGAGGAGTGATGTTCTCAGTGTTGGCCGTTTCTTCGACCGGATGGATTTCACTCTGACCGGGTTCCTCAACCTGATCAGCTACTTGAGAACACTTGTCACATCGTCTTCGGTTTCATGATTTAAAGTTTGGACCACGTCCACTATGATCTCTAAGGTTCTTAAACCTACTTCGACCATTATTTCATCGAGGTTTTTGTTCGGGGACTTGGAGTTTTTAGAATGAACACTAACCTTTTTAGTCGAATTCTCCTACGACTTTCATTGAGTTTCTTGGCTCCCCGAGGGATCGGTTTGCCTTGATGATGGAGATTCAACTGGATTAGGATGAACTGTGTTGATTGGGATCGGTTGAAAGACGTCTGGGTTTCTCTTGGGTGAATGATCCGAGGATAGCGTTTTCTCGGAGTTTGCCGGTTTCTGGGAGCTCTTCTTCGCTGACTTCTTCTTTCTTCCCTTTTTCTTCTGAGAGGCCTCGGCTTGAACCGCCTTCCCCTTAGGATCTTCTTGTTTTTAACTTTCACCATCCGGTGCAGACGAGCTGGTTCCTTTTGATGATTTTGTTCTGGAAGATTTCGGCCTAGCCGCGTTGGCAGTTTTCTTGCTCATCTGCTCAGAGTTGAGTACATTACCGGATGGAAGCGGCTCACCTTCACCAAGTTCAACATGAAGGAATTGAAGAATCTTCACTATTTGCATGGCATAGGCCTGAACCCGGCCATCCTTTTGTACCACCATCTCGCAAAACTGTTCGAACAGAACGGTTCCCCAATCGATCTTGTCACTACGGACAATCGCCATCATCATCTTCAACTTCAGCTTGGTCAGGTTATCGAAATTTTCTCCTTTACCCTGAAGTGATCTTGAGATTATGTTCAGCAGCCATCTGAACTCCGGCTTGAGTTTGTTCTTCTGGCTGGAGTGAGTTACTAGGTCCTTGTCATCGACTGATATGACCAACCGGACCGCGTAGGATTCTGCATCTGTCAAGCTCGTTTTGAAGTCCAACTCGGTATTCGGCAAACCGAGCGCTTCGGAGAAGATCTCCTCTGTGATATTAACTGTCTTGCCGTTCACGGTGGTATAGACCGTCCTCTTCGTTAGAGTCGTCGTCGCCAGGAACTCCATAACCTTCGTCGGATGCACGATGAACGGACCAGAGAGATAAGTTTCTAATCCAGAATCTCTTAATGATTGCAGCACGACTTTGTTTTCTTCCGCAGCGTGTTCGTCGATGTCGCTGAAATCGACCTGCAACATGTATTGAAAAGGTGCTTTAACTAGATCCATGATGATTTTGTGAGTGAAGAAGATGAAGAACAACGATGATCGGAAATCAGAGAGAGTTTAAGATTTTAGAGAGAGAAAGCTTGTGCAAATAATGAACTGTTTTGAACTTATATAGGAGGCGGTTTTGAACGGTTAGAAGATGAACCGTCACCTAGTTTTGAGTTTTGGCGCCAAATTTCCCTCCAAAAGTTACTGCAGTAACTTTAGGCGGTAAATGCGGAGAATACAGTGGGCGGTAATTTTTGTGTGCGGTAAAATTGTGGGCGGTAAGTTTTTCGAACTGTTTCAGATTTTGTTTGTGATTTTGATTTACCGGAAACTTGTTAACCGGAAGCTTCGGTTAACATGGAGTCTTTTGTTTGTTCAGATCATAACCGGAAAGAAAAATAATGTGAAAAACCGGAGACTTAATAATGTGAACTTTTATAAATAAATCTGAAACATAAGGAGATGAAGTAGTTTTCCGGTCTTACAGCAAAATAACTAGAAAACCGGAAAATACATAGAATTAGAGAAGATCGAGTCAATCCCCCTCGATCATTCTTTCAACCCACTTGTCCACAGTGTTCTCGGGTGTCCGTTCCTCAATCCTCGATATACATCTGTCTAGAATGGATAGAGTCATGATGTTGGCCGGTCTGACGGGAACGTCGGGCCCGAGGTTGCGACGATGAACCTCCGAGTATCGGGTGATTTGGGGAGAAAAACCGATTCTTCCCCTTGGAGCAGTGACAAGCTTCTTCAAGTTGTTGAAGAGGTAGGTAGCCCAGTTTATGGGCGATTTGCGAACAATGGCTATCATGATGTCGAACGCCTCCCGGTTATAGTTCTGGTTGGGCATTCGGCCCATGATAGACCGCTGAACCAAGTCATGAAAGACTTGGTATTGAGGAGCAAGGTTATCCTTCTCTCCGTGGTCGGTGACCGGATCGATGGATGAGGAGAAGACAAAACTGTAGTCTTCCTAAGCCGGAAAGAACGGCGTTGGGAAGTCCGAAAAACCTTCGGTTGGAAGGTTGAAGAAATGGGCAAAATGTTCTTCGGTAATCCGAAGAAATCTCCCGTCAATGATGGTCCTTATGCTACCATCTTCAAGGATGTGCCCGTTGTTGAAGAATTCAAACACCTTCTCTTCAAGGATGGTGTTCGATCCTTCAAGAAAACCTTGAAGTCCCGATTCTACGATCGGTGCGAAGATGGTTTCTAGGAACCTGGCGTTCAACATTTCACGAAAGTTGACAATGATTGTGTTTCTTAGTTCGGCATTCATTTTGGAAGAGAATGAGATTAAGACTCGAATGAAGTTCTTGAAGCTTGGAGAGAGAGGTATCTGAAGTGTGTTTTGATGAAGAAGGATGATGCCTCCTTTTTATAGCCTGGGCGGTTGGGTGCATTTAATGGGGATATTTTGAAAAATCAGACCGTTTATGTCTGTTCATAAATGCCTTATCTGATTTCAAGAGGATAAAGGCATGTCTGGTCTAATCGGATCAAGTATGCTTCTTGGAAATCGAATATTTCAGTTTTTCAAGACTGATTTGATTTGGTTTGATACGGCGCATTTAATGTTGGTTATTTCCTTTAGGATTTCTTTGTTTTTGATCAAAGAGGAAAGAAGTGATTTTTATTAAAGAAGAGTACCAAACCTGTAGTACAACAAAATTGCCGGTTTGGGAAATGATAAAAGAAATGAAGAAGGTTAAACATTTGATGAGCTGGCAGCTTGATTCCTCTTGGCTTTGGCTGTTTCCCACCGGTCGATCAGTTCTTGGATTCTCTCCTTCGTGAGCACGTGCTTCAGATGGAGAGTGACGAAGGGTCCGGAGTGAATATCAGGACTAGCATAGAAACCGCTTAGCTGAGGAGAATAACCGGTTTTGTTTGAGAGAATCATCTTCTTCAGGTTGCTGAAGATGATCTAGGACCAGTTTACCGGTGTCCCAACCGTGACAGCAATCGTCATCTCGAAGAGCCTCTGGGTGTAGTAGTAGTTCTTCTCTCTACCCAGAACCGACTTTCCCAAAATCTCACATAAAAGCTGGTACTTGTGAGAGAGTTGGCTTTTAGCACCCCAGGGTCTAACCGGGATGTCAGAGTTGGAGAACCGATGACACATTTCCTCAATGGTCACCGGGGAGTAAGTAAGATCGGTTACCCCTTCAGTGGTGGGTAAACCGTAGTATTCAGCGAAATCCGTCTCGCTGAATAGAAATGACTGACCATAAACTCGTGCAACGATTATATCTCAATGCACCTCTTTTGCAGTTTCGAAGAACTCATCGACTACAAAGTAGTCGAGGATGAATTTGTTCTCCAAGAATCCCCTTAGCCCACTTCTTTCAACGGCTAAGAACATTTCTTTTACTTCATGGTCTTCGTATTGGTAAATGGAGTTGAAATCAGCCAAGAGAATTTTCTTTGTAAGTGGGTCGGAGTTCATGATCTTGAGATAGTTTTTTTAGCTCAAGAGAGTTTTTATGAATAGTGAATGTGATTTGTGAGGATTAAAGGTTTGTTTATATAGCCATGGGTTCGGCTAGATCAATAGGTTAAACCTGCTTAGTGATGTCATCAATTAGTTAATAGGCTTTAACTTGTTGAAGTGTATAATGTTTATTTCCAATGCAAAGTTAATTATTACTAGGATATTCATGATGACAAAAATCTATTGACAAGATGTTAGTCTCCCTCTCTTGATGATGGACACATGTCGTCATCTCGATTGCGGTAAACTATTTTATCAATTACAGGCTTCATTTCTCAAGGTTTTGCTCGAAAACACGGTTAATTGTCCCTGATTAACCGGAAGAGTTCAATTCATCTAAACCAGAGTGCATTTGTACTAATCGGTTTTCCATGACCGGTTTTAATTTGATATTTTATTCCGATGTGAAGAAATGTTGAGTCGTATCAACATTTTTTCAGCTTTGGATTAGGTATATCCACTTCTACCAGGTCATTTCAACCGCGTAGTAAATATACATGTGGTTTGACATCATGAAGTAATCAGGCATAACCGGAGACTTCCTCCCAGTTAGCATCCTTGAATTTTTAATGGCCTATTTGAATATGGTTTGAGAAGCGAGAGCTTCTCCCTGAACACATATCCCGGTTTTTCATGATAATGTATGTATGCAGTATGCATGTATGATCATGGTATAAGTTACTTAACATCGGTAATTCCTAGAATATTTCTGAAATGAGAGAACTTAGCTTCCTGTAGCGATTTGGTGAAGATGTCTGCTACTTGTTGCTCAGTTCAGACATATTCCAGCCGGATGTGTTTCTCCTAAACATGCTCCCGGATGAAATGGTGTTTTATATCAATGTGTTTCGTTCTTAAGTGCAGCACCGGATTGTATGTAATTGTTATCGCACTAGTGTTGTCACAAAATATTGGTGATTCCTCAGCTATTACACCAAAATCCCTTAGTTGTTGTTGGATCCAGAGGAGTTGTGCACAGCAGCTTCCGGCTGCTATATACTCTGCCTCTACGGTTGACGTTGCAACTGAGGTCTGTTTCTTGCTGCTCCATGTAACGAGCCGGTCACTCAGGAATTGGCAAGTTCCACTTGTACTCTTTCTATCGATTTTGCATCCTGCGTAATCCGCGTCTGAGTAGCTTATGAGGTTGAAAGTTGAGTCTTTTGGATACCAAAGTCCCACGTCTTGAGTTCCTTTTAGATATTTCAATATCCTTTTAGCCGTAGTGTAATGTGATTGCTTTGGATTGGCTTGGAATCTCCTGTATACTCCAACCGCAAACAAGATGTCCGGTCGGCTGGCTGTTAAGTAGAGTAGGGATCTAATCATTCCCCGATATGTTGTGATGTCAACGGCTTGACCATCCTCATCTTTGTCTAACTTTACGGAAGAACTCATTGGTGTAGCCGCCTCAACGCATGTATCCATTCCAAACTTCTTCAGTAGTTTGGCTGTGTACTTTGGCTGGCTTATGAACGTTCCGACTTCAATCTGCTTAACTTGAAGTCCTAGGAAGAAACTCAGTTCTCCCATCATACTCATTTGAAATTTGTCAGTCATCATTTTTGAGAATTTATCACATAGTTTTGGATCGGTTGATCCAAAAATAATATCATCAACGTATATTTGAACAAGTAATATGTGTTCCTTTTTCTCAAATTTGAAAAGTGTTTTATCGACTGAACCTATTGTAAACTTGTGATCAAATAAGAATTTTGTTAACGTGTCATACCAGGCTCTTGGAGCCTGTTTCAAGCCGTAAAGGGCCTTGTTTAGCCAGTAAACATGATTTTCGTGTTCTGAATTTTTTAAACCTGGAGGTTGGTTAACATACACCTCTTCATGTACTTTACCGTTTAGAAAAGCGCTTTTAACATCCATTTGAAAAACTTTGAAATTTTTGAAAGCTGCAAAAGCTAAAAATATTCTAATTGCCTCAAGTCTAGCTACAGGGGCAAATGATTCTTCAAAATCAACGCCTTCTTCATGTTTGTAGCCTTGAGCCACTAACCGGGCCTTGTTCCTCGTAACTAAACCGTCTTCATTGAGTTTATTTCTGAATACCCAACGTGTTCCTATAACCGGTTTATTTTTCGGTCTAGGGACTAGGTACCAGACTTTATTTCTCTCAAACTCGTTTAATTCCTCTTGCATTGCTAGGATCCAATCGGGATCTGACAATGCTTCATCCACCTTTTTCAGCTCAATTTGTGATATGAAAGTTGAGTTTTCATAGTTATCCAAATTCTGTTGCCTAGTTCGGACGGGTGAGGATATGTTACCTATTACTAGTTTAAGAGGATGATTTTTGTTCCTTCTGAGGTTTATCCGAGACGTGTCTACCAAGCTTTCGGTTGGCTGATCAAGGTTAGACTGATCGGTAGGCTGAACAGAGTCAGACCGACCGATTTCTTCAGTCGAAACTGAAGTGTCAACTTTATGCGGTAAAGCAGCTTGAGCAGGCTGAGGTTCAGCATCAACCGCTTGGTCATTGACAAATCGTCTAAAAACCGGAACCTCATCTTCATCATCAGAATAGATATTGAAATTTTCCATTCTGTTGTGAAGGTCGAAGGGTAAAGCAGTGTTTCATTCAACCGATTCATCAAAAACAACGTAGGATGTTTCTTCAACTGTTAAAGTCCTAGTATTGTATATTCTATATGCCTTACTTAAAGCCGAATATCCCAAAATTATTCCCTCATCGGATTTAGCATCAAAAGCGGTCAAATAATATTTGTCGTTGTTGTGAACAAAACAATTACTACCAAAAATTCGAAAATACTGTATGTTTGGAATTCGATCATAGTAAATTTCAAAAGGAGTTTTGGAAAAACGTTTAGTTACTAAAGATCGGTTTTGAGTGTAGCATGCGGTATTGATAGCCTCAGCCCAAAACTTTTGAGCAATGCCCGAATCAGCTATCATTGACCTTGCGGCTTCCTTGAGAGTTCGGTTTCTTCTCTCAGCCAGGCCGTTTTGTTGAGGAGTTCTGGAACTAGACAACTCGTGTCTAATACTGGAATCATCAAGAAAAGTAGTTAGTCTACTGTTTATAAACTCAGTTCCTCTATCACTTCTGATTTTGTTTACTCGAATAGATTTTTCATTTTGTATTCTCAAAATCAGTTTGATCAGGTTTGGAGTTGCTTGACTTTTAGAAGCTAGAAATATTACCCAAGTAAATTTAGAATAGTCATCAATAACTACCATAGTATATTGCATGCCTCCTAGACTAGTTACTCTAACCGGACCAAACAGATCCATATGCAGGAGTTCTAAGCACCGTTCAGATTGATAATTTCCTTTACTTTTGAAAGATGACTTTATTTGTTTACCCATTTGACATGCAGCACACACTTTATCTTTTGAAAATTTAACATTTGGAAAACCGTAAACTAGTTCTTTAGAGCATATGAAATTGATTGTTTTGAAATTCAAATGGTTTAGCCGTTTATGCCAAAGCCAGTTTGGATCATTTTCAGCTATCATGCATATAGATTTTTCAAAATAGGTTTTCCAATCAACTTTGTATATGTTTCCCATTCGGTTACCGGTTAATATAATGTCATTTTGATGATTCTTAACTAAGCATGCATTCTTATGAAACTCAACTTTATATCCTACATCGCACATTTGACTTATGCTTAAAAAGTTAAAATGCAGGTTTTCTACTAGTAGCACATTATTTATGGACAAGTTATCATGGACAATCTTACCCTTGCCCACGGTTTTACCTTTCGAGTTGTCACCGAATGTTATGACTGCTCCGGATTCATATATGATGTCTACTAGTAACTTATCGTTGCCGGTCATATGTCTTGAGCATCCGCTGTCCAGATACCATTCCAAGTTCTTTAGCCGGTTGTTTCTCCTAACTTGTAAAATAAAAATATTTACACCTTTTTGGTACCCACATTCAGTTGGGTCCATGGTTGATTAGTCCCTTTGGGATCCAGACTTGAATAAGTCGGATCACTTTCCTGGTATCTGTTCTTATAGTGTCCGGCTTCACTTCTTGATCCTTGCTCAAGAATGCCTTATGTCGCGGTGATGAATGTCTATGAGACCGAGATTTACTTGTTTTATTTTGTTTATTTTCTTTCCGGTTGGCTTTCCTTCTCTCAGGATTAAGCCAGTTTTCTGATTCAGTCGGACTCACATATTTTAGTTCTTTTTCCGGTTTTAGATCACGTTCTTCCTCATTTTCGGTTGATGAACTCTTGACAAATCTTATGAATGGAAGATTGTCTTTTGTGAGTTTCATCCCATTAGGTTGATTTGATTCGTTTAATTTGTTTTGTTTATATCCGATACCAAATCTACACTTGGGGTGTCTTTTATAATTACACATCTGTTTTACGGCTTGACGAGATCTTTTCCACGCAGCCGTAACATACAGTGCTCGTTCATCGACTTCAGTTACCGGTTGAACTGTCTCCTCATTTTCTAAGGATAGTTCAGCCGGTTCATACACTACGGTTTCGCATGATTCATCATCGATACCACTTGACTCTACGGTTTTATGTTCTACCAGAGTCGGTATGTACGCAGATATGTTTCTGAACTCAGCGACCATTTCGTTGAGTGCAGAAATCAAATCTTCCTTAGAGAACTCATCAGAAGAGAAAACAAATACCTCTTCGTCGTTTGCCATGAAGTATGTTACTCTTTCCTCATCATTCTCGTAGTCGGAATACGCCCATTCGCTTCCACCGTCGGATGCAATGAGTGCTTTCTATATTTCCTTCCCTTTATCAGCTTGCTGGTTATCGTTTCTCCGGTAGTCGTTCTGTTGGTTGTCATTTCTCCGATAGTTGTTCCCTTGGTAGTTGTTACCTTGGTACCGGTTGCCTTGGTAGTTGTTGCCTTGATAGTTACCTTCCGGTTTTCTGTCGTCTCTCCTTGGTTTTCTACATTCTGACCTGAAATGTCCAAAACCATCACAGTTATAACATCTTTTATTGGATTTGTCTACATAATTATAACTAAAGTTGTTGTTAGATGGTGGTTGATTCTTCTTCATGAATCTCCTAAATTTCTGAGCTAGCATCGTCATCACATCTTCACTGATCTGATCAGCGTTCTTGACTAGAGCCGGAACGGTTGATACTTGGACTGCCGGTTCCACCGATGTAACCAAAGCTCTGGTTGCGGTTGACGTGGATGTTTCATCTTCGATCCGAGACTTACTCTCAAACTCGTAGGCTTTTAGATCCTCAAACACGTCATGCAACTTCATCTGCCCGAGGTTGCTTAATTCCCTCATCACCATGGTTTTGATATCCCATGTGCTTGGTAGTGATCTTAAGGCTTTAATGATTACTTCTCGGTTGTCGTATTTCTTTCCGAGTGTTTGAAGCTCGTTGACCACGCTGGTGAACCGGTTGCTAAATTCTTTCATGTTTTCCCCCGGTTTCATCCTGATGTTTTCATATTTTTGCGTAGCCACCAAGATTTTGTTCTCCTTTGTTTTTTCGTTTCCTTCATGGATCTGAATGATCGTCTCCCAGGCTTCCTTTGCAATATCACAGGCTGATATCTTGTTCAAGGTATTATCGTTTATAGCCTTATAGATGTGCCTCATGCAATGGTTGTCCAGGTTACTCCGTCTTCGATCTTCAATTGTCCATGCATCTAGCTCCTTGTTGATCTTGATTGGCCCTTCCTTCAGGACTCTGCTCATTTCATCATCTAGCGTGATCAGATGTAGATACATCTGTTTCTTCCAGCTGCTAAACGCTTCACTATTTAGCATTGGTGGCTTGTCGCTGTGGGTCATGCTTTCCATCTTTTTCGGTTGCTTGAGTGCTAAGAACCTCGCTCTGATACCACTTGTTAGGATCGGGGACGCCCTTAGAGGACCGGGGTGTTTCTGGTTTCTAAAAGGGTAGCCGCTTACACAACACACACTTTGGTGATAGTCCGGTTAAAGACTAAAACCTTTCTCAGCACTACGCAAACTGTCACAGACTCTTGAACCGGGTTCAAGGGCGGAAATGTATGTTTCAGTCTGAAGCAACGTATGCGACTTGGATAAGGTTTATGAGGAGTCGGTTTTATAGATATGAGTGGACCGGTTTTGATTAAGGAGTAAGATTATGTTTTGGTTTGTGTTTAGGTTTTCAGAGTGAGTAAACCGGAAATAAAAGAAATGAGATAAGACATGATTTTTTATGGATGTTCGGAGCAAACCCTCCTACGTCACCCCTTCTTCTCAGGTTATGAGAAGGATCTCCACTAACTTTCAAAGTTAAAACAATTACACTGCCGGTCGAGCCTAACTCGCTACTCGCCGGTTACACCAAATCACTCTGTGATGTAATACACTAATACAATACAAATAAAGCTTTCGGTAAATGACACAACGGTTTTGGATCGCGCGTGAGATTTCTTTCTCTCTTAAGATGTTTGTAACTGTCATTAATGAGGTCGTTTCGTCTTCCTTTTATAGTGAAGAGGATCCCAACGGTCACTTTCTTCTCTCACCGTGGGATTGGTCAGTTCAGAGTCACGCCGGTGCAGAGAGGTTGCTTGCACGTTACACCTTCCTAACACTTGGCAAGCATGCAGATACTTCTCAGGTAAAAATGACGTAGCCGGTTTGCAGATTTGGACACGTGTCAGACATGCACCTTCCGGCTCTTTGAGTCGGATCTTTGGATTAGCTATTTCATCATTGTTTTTATCGCATGCTTCTGATCCGGATCTTATCTTCTTTTATTTTCCCAAGACACGTCTATTTCGTCACATTACGTCATCTTTGTAGTTCGTAGTTTCCGGTTGACTCTTTCATAGTATAATCCGACTGGGATGTAGGCTTTTCTTTGCTAGCCGGTCTGCTGAGAATGTTGAGGCTGGTTCCTCTTGATCTTGACTTGATCATTCGGAACTGGATTACTTTGAAGTGTTCTTCAGTCGGTTTATGAAGTTCCAGCCGGTTTATACAATTCGATCTGTTCCTGCACATAGAAGTTAATAGTTGTTTAGTTTTCTGGCCGGTTTTAAAATTAAATTACTTAATTTTTCTATCACTTTCTTTTAAAACTCATTGACTTAAAGTCAGGTTTTAGATTCTCATACTTGTTAGCTGCTTCTAGCTTATTCTTAAGTCAGCTAATAGTAGGCGGAACATAAACTATTTCATTTTTGAAAGCAACTTCTTCATGAATAGGATTAGATTCAATGTCAGTCATACTTCTTTTGATAAAGTTTATAGGCTTAAACTTGTCAGTTGAAGGATTTGACTTTTTGCAGGACAGATTAGGGTCATTGCTGTCATATCCCAATCCGGATTTAAATTTAGCAAGTTTCAACATACTGATCTGATGTTTGACAGCATCTCTAGATCTTGTCCATGCACTAACTATATAGTTTAATCTCTTGTTTTCAGATGAAAGAATTTGAATCTGTTCTTTGAGCATCTCATTCTCAGAAGAGATCTCTATTTTGTTTTCATCAAAAACGTTTGGTTCAGATTCTTTGTTTGAGGGAAGAACAGTTGATTCATATTTAACTTTTATTTCATAGAAAGAGTCAGTTAACTTTTTGTACTCAATAGCCATTTCATTGAGTGCATTAGTTAACTCCCCGTTTGTAAATTCTAGTGCAGAGATATTATTTACCTTGGATTGATCATCTGCCATCAGACATGTGACAGCTTCATTCTCTTTTTCAGCAGGAGACTCCTCTGAATCACTGTCAGTCCAACTAGATTTGTTTTTACTGTATATGAATGCTTTTTGGTTCTTCTTTGCTTGAGAGTTTGTACCATAGATTTGATTAAGCTTATCCCAAATCTCTTTAGCAGTGGAACAGGACTTGATCTCACAGAACATATTCATGTTGATCGACTGGTATAGAATGTTCTTAGCAACATTATCCAGGTTGTTGGTCATCTTATCTTCAGTAGTCCACTCGCTTCTTGGCTTTGAAATCTTTATGGGGACATCAGTAATAACGCTCAACATATCATAGTCAAGAGCGGCCAAGTGAGTTTGCATTCTTATCATTCAATATTTGTAGTTGTCTCTTGACAGAAGAGGAATTTCGTTGATGATAGACATGCTTCAGGTTCTTGAGGCTTGAGAATAGAAACAAGGCTCTGATACCAATTGATAGGATCGGCTTTATCGATAGAGACGGGGGTCTGGCTAAGGATGAACGCTTATGAAAAATGGTTTGAAAGAAATCCTGTTAGGGATTTAATTCGCTTTCTATTCTACGCAAACACTTGTAAACACTTGAAACAGATTCAAGGCGGAATTGTTTACTTGGGTTTGAAGCACAAGATGAAATATGAAAAGATGACAGAAATGAAAGAACACAACAGTTTGTTTATGGATGTTCGGAGAAACTCTCCTACGTCACCCCTTCTTCCAACCACCGGAAGGATTCACTATAAAATGATTCGAATCAAATACAGTTTACACACACTTAGCTCACTATTGAACAGAACACTTTCTGTTCAATTACAAGATGAAGAATATCACTCAGCTAAAGGTGTTTTGATTCTAGCTCTCTCTTGATTCACACACAGTACAATCAGAAAGCAGTTTCAAAGTATGAATGTTCAAAGGCTAGAATTCAGTAAGCAAGAAAATAGAACAGTTTCTCTCTCTGTAAAATTCGATTGCTTGTTCGTTGTCTAAGGAAGATTGTCCATTGTCCTTTAGATATGTTAAATACTGAGAAGGAGCTAACAGTCAAATCTTTTAGAATGATACGTGGCACTCTTCCATTGGAAAACCTCCATTGTACATAGTAGGTTCTGAGCACAAGGATCGTGGTCGTACATCACTGGTAGTGCGCCGAATATTCCATCAAGGATGTAACTGCAAAACAAGTAATGTGAGAAAAATTCTCTTACGTGGCATTCCTTGGTTGGTTGCATATAGTTGTTGTATTAATCTTCACTAGAAAGTGGAGTAGGAGTAGGGTACAGCTATAGCACGTGGGTAGGTGAAATGCTAGCTTCAAGCATACTACTTAAACTGGGCATTAGACGTATTTCAGTTAGACGGATTGTAAAATCAGTCTAATGAAATCAAACATCTCCTTCTAATAAAAATGTCTATTAGACCGCCTAGTCTAATAGAATTAGACAGCACGTCTAATTATCCAATAACCATTAGACTGCACGTCTAACTCCACTGAGTTAGACTGCACGTCTAATTCCGGTTCTACCTAAGACTTGTCTGAAGGAGTTAGACACACGTCTAACTTTCACTAATTAGACTGCACGTCTAATTATCCAATAACCATTAGATCGCACGTCTAACTCCATTGAGTTAGACTGCACGTCTAATTCTGGTTCTACCTCAGACTTGTCTGAAGGAGTTAGACTCACGTCTAATTTCACTAATTAGACTGCACGTCTAATTATCCAATAACCATTAGACTGCACGTCTAACTCCACTGAGTTAGACTGCACGTCCAATTCCAATTCTACCTCAGACTTGTCTGAAGGAGTTAGACTCACGTCTAACTTTCACTAATTAGAATGCACGTCTAATTATCCAATAACCATTCGACTGCACATCTAACTCCACTGAGTTAGACTGCACGTCTAATTCCGGTTCTACCTCAGACTTGTCTAAAGGAGTTACACTCACGTCTAACTTTCACTAATTAGAGTGCACGTCTAATTATCCAATAACCATTAGACTGCATGCCTAACTCCACTGAGTTAGACTGCACGTCTAATTCCGGTTCTACCTCAGACTTGTCTGAAGGAGTTAGAATCACGTCTAACTTTCACTAATTAGACTGCACGTCTAATTATCCAATAACCATTAGACTGCACATCTAACTCCACTGAGTTAGACTACACGTCTAATTCGGTTCTACCTCAGACTTGTCTGAAGGAGTTAGACACACGTCTAACTTTCACTGTCTATTAGACTACACGTCTAACTCCGATGAGTTGGACTGTACGTCTAATTCCGCATAAATTAGACTATCCGTCTAATTGCAAATATATTAGACTACACGTCTAACTCCGGTGAGTTAGACTGTACGTCTAATTCCGAAATATCTATTAGACCATCCGTCTAATTACAATTCTATTAGAGTACACGTCTAACTCCGATGAGTTAGACTGTACGTCTAATTCGGAACATATTAGACTTACGTCTAATTCCGTGTATATTAGACTTACGTCTAATTCCATGCATTCATTAGACTACACGTCTAACTCCGATGAGTTAGACTGTACGTCTAATTCTATGCATTCATTAGACTAAACGTCTAACTCCGATGAGTTAGACTGTATGTCTAATTCTATGTATTCATTAGACTACATGTCTAACTCCGATTAGTTAAACTGTACGTCTAATTCTATGTATTCATTAGACTACACGTTTAACTCCGATGAGTTAGACTATACGTCTAATTCTATACATCTAATGCCAAAATCGGTCTAATGTCTCTCATTAGAGCCAAGTTTTATGAAATATTGTTTCAATACACTTGCATCAAAACTCATAAGTCATTTCATCATCAAAATCTCAATGGATAAATTATTTCAACACTTAGTCAAAATAATTTGACCCAACAAAGAACTTTGTTAAGGTGTCATACTAAGCTCTAGGAGCTTGCTTGAGACCATAAAGTGATTTGTCTAACTTAAACACATGATTAGACAACGAATGATATTTAAAACCTAGAGGTTGTTCGACATACACATCTTCATTAAGAATTCCATTTAGAAATGCACTCTTAATGTCCATTTGAAAAACTTTAAAATTCTTAAAAGTGGCATAGGCTAGAAAGATCCTTATAGCTTCAAGCCTTGCAACAAGGGCGAAAGACTCCTCAAAGTCAATCCCCTCCCCTTGTCTATATCCTTGAGCTACTATCTTGGCCTTCTTCCTCACAACTAGGCCATCTTCACTTAGTTTGTTTCAAAATACCCATCTAGTTCTAATGACCGATTGATTTTCAGGTCTTGGAGTTAGATGCCATACTTTGTTCCTTTCAAACTAATTTAGTTCTTCTTGCATTACATTAATCCAATCGGGATCAAGCAATGCTTAATTTATCTTTTTAGGTTCAACTTGTGAAATGAATGGTAATTATCCATCTCATCCATTAGTTGGTGTCTTATTCTGATAGGAGCAAACGGGTTACTAATAATGAATTCAAGCGATTGGTTCTTATTCCATCTGAAGTGAGGTCCAAGAAGTTCAGATGTCTAATTAGCTGACCCCACAACATACGAACTGTCAATAGTCTATTGACTTATAGTCTGGACGTTTGGTTGAGCATCAACCAAATCAGTTGGCTGATTAGACGACCTATTTCTTACAACCTTAGTTTCATCGTCACTATCTGATTGAAGGTTAATATCTTCTAATTTGTTAGCGACTTCGATGACTTCGTTAGAATTTCTTTCCACAGATTCATCAAAGACAATGTGTATAGATTCTTCAAAAGTCAGAGTTTGTTTATTAAATACTCTATATGCTTTACTGACTTCTGAATACCCTAACATTACACTAGCGTCTACTTTGACATCAAAAGCAGTCAAATAATTCTTGCCATTATTATGAATAAAACAATTACACCCAAAAATTCTAAAATATGTAACTTTAGGGATTTTCCAAAAAACTTTCATAAGGTGTTTTATTTAGGCGTTTATTGATCATTGACATGTTTTGAGTGTAGCACGTTGTGTTTATGGCTTTCGCTCATAGTCTTTGAGAAACACCGGAATTAGAAAGCATTTATCTCGTCGCTTCCTTCAATGTTATGTTTATCCTTTCAGCAATGTTATTTTATTGTGGAGTTCTGCCACTAGACAACTCGTTTCTAATACCAGACTCCTTAAAGAATAGTGACAGACGTCTATTGGTAAACTCAGTACCTCTGTCACTTCTTATTTTAATTATTGTTAAAGTCTTTTCATTTTGTAGTCTTCTAAGGATATTAATCAACTATTCAGTCGTCTAATCCTTAGAAGCTAGAAAAACAACCCAAGTAAATCAAGAGAAGTCATCTATTATGACAATTGTATATCTCATCCCACCTGAACTAGTTACTTCAATTAGACCGAAAATATCCATATGCAATGATTCCAAGCACCTGTTGGATTGAATATTACCCTTATTTTTAAAAGTTGATATGGTCTGTTTGCCCATCTAGCAAGCGGAGCAGATCTTATCTTTAGAGAACTTTAACTTGGGTATACCATTTCTTTTGAACATAGATTGTTTATAGTTTTGAAATTAAGATGGTTTAGACTTTTATGCCATAACTAGTTTTGATCATTCTTTGCAATCATGCATATTGGTTCATAAATCTTGTTTTCCAATTCATTCTATATGAATATCCTATTTTATTACCTGTCAACAGGGTATTCTCCTACTGATCCTTAACTAAACATACATGCATTTGGAAGTCAATTGTGTAATCATTGTCACACATTTGACTAATACTTATTAAATTGTAAAAAAAAATCTACCAACAGTACATTATTAATCGTTAAGTTACTGTGGATAATCTTACATTTACCCACGGTTTTACCTTTGTTGTTGTCACCAAATATTATCTATGGCCCTGTATTTTTGACTACATCTGTTAATAGTTGTTTGTTGTCAGTCATATGTCTAGAGCATCCACTGTGCATGTACCAGACTGATTCCTCCAAGCAGCTTTCATGTACAACATGCAAATAAAATTTTAAGTCTTTGGTACCCAAAATTAATTGGTCTGTGGTTCATCAGTCCCTTGGGAATCTAGATTTGTGTTATATTTATGGATTTCCCATTTTGGGTTGTTAATAAGGCATAGGTGTTGGACTTGGAAGATACCTTTCTGCTTGCTAATGACTTCTTAGCTCTTTGAGATAGTTTTTGGCAAATTTCTTTAACTTTTGGTCGGGTTTTTCTTTTCTATACCGGTTGGTTGTCAATCTCTCAGGATTCAGTCAGCTATCAGTTGGTTTTACATACTTTATCGCATCTCTTAAAGCTAATACATCACAGTTGTGATTAGTTCCTATATCATCTAAATGTCCTTTGACAAATATTATAGTCTTAAGCTTGCCTTTTACTGGGTTCAGCTTGTGATTGGACTTGTCTGGGAAGCCATAGTCAAATCTCAAACTAGATTTACATCCGGCCGGTCTTTACTAAGTGATCAGCTAGCTATTTGACGGCTTCCCTAGATTTTGTCTATGAACTAACCACATAAGTAAGTCTTTGGTTTTCCAAATATATATTTTTGATAGTTTCCTTGAGCTTCTAATTCTCAGATGAAAGCTCACTCGTTTTACTTTCCAATGATTTTGGCTGAGTATCTTGAGATGAGGTGATGTTATCAGACGTCTATTTCACTTTTATTTCATCAAATGCGTCTGATAGATTCTTGTACTCAATGACCATGTCATTGAGTGCATTTATCAACTCATCTCTTGAAAACTCTTCGGAAAATAAATCAAATACCTCATTGCACTGAACTTCTTCGTCCTCTTCACTATCGGATGAAGCTCTTTCATCTGAGATGTCAGCCCATTGGCTCTTCCTTTCCTTAGCTACTAAGGCCTTCTAATCCTTTTTCTTCTTGTTGTCTCTTTTCGGCCTCCTGCAATCTTCTTTGAAATGTCCTAGTTTATCACAATTAAAACACTTCAAGTTAGCTTTTGATTAATTTCAAGAGTTATAGTTATTTGAGTTTGAGCTTGAGTTAGGAGAAGATTGGCTTTTCTTCATAAATTTGCCAAATTTCTTCACGAAAAGTGACATAGCGTCTTCGCTGATCTGCTTAGTTGTCTTTGTGATGGCAGCAGCAGGTGGCTCTTTAGTGGTCACCAACGCTTTAGTGATGGTTGAGATTTACTGCTCCTCTTTGTTTCTCTAGTTTAGCTCAAACTCGTAAGATTTTAGATCCTCGAAGAGGTCGTGCAACTCTAGTTTGCTCAGATCCTTTGACTCCCTCATAGTTAGAGTCTTTATGTCCCATTCTCTAGGAAGAGCCTTCACCACCTTCATGTCAGCTTCTCGGTTACTATATGTTTTCCCAACGTGGAAAGCTTGATGATGATGTGGGTGAACCTTTCTTTACAATCCGTCATGGTTTCTCTAGATCTCATCTTTATGCTATCGTATTTTTGTGTGTCAACCATGAGTTTGTTCTTCTTGGTCTGGTCGTTGCCTTCACATAATTGGGTCAGCTTTTCCCAAATCTCATTAGCATAGATGTATGATTTGATCATGTTGAACATATTATTGTCCACCGTTTTATAAAGAATATCCTTCGTCATATTGTCGAGGTTGTTCTTCTTCTTCTCTTCAGCAGTCCACTCAGACTTTGGTTTGTCTTTAATCTCAAGGATACCCTTGGTTGAGGTTGTGCTTGTCTGGATTTTTATTGGGCTATCCGTAATGACGTACCACATATCGTCGTCTAGAGCTGCCAAATGATTTTACATTTTTATTTTCCAGTTATCATAATTTTCCTTTGTGGACATAAGGATCTTGTTGATGATAGACATACTGATGTTTGTTTCTTAAAAGTAGAAAACTTTGCCCTGATACCACTTGTTGGGATCGGCGTCAACAACAATTGGTGGGATTGAGTATTACTGAACGACTTTTGACTTTTAATTCGGTTTTAACCCTGATAGAGTTTAAGACATGTTTCTATTCTCGTGACAAATCTTCACGAGCTCTTGAATCGGATTTAAGTGCGGAATTACTCACTAGATTTGAAGCGTATTGATGCAGGATAAAGAAGACAATAAGAAATGGATACGGAGTTGTTTCTGGATGTTCAGAGATAAACAATTCATACGTCACCCATTCTTCTATTTCCAGAAGGATACACTAGAAGACTTTAACTTGTATAGCCTCTACACAAGCTCGATTAGAAACTCAAGATTTAATAATGCATGTTCTGAACTCCTAGCTCTCACTTTATTGAACAAACAACCTCTGTTCAACTTACAATGTTTAATATTCTTAACAGATATTACAGCAATTTCTATCTTAACTTATCTTAATGAAAGTAAAGAGTATATGAATTATAATTGGGATAGTGAGAGAGTAATCTTTCCGTGAAAGTAGTAGGAACGACAACCTTCTTCTATATTAAGATCCACTTATATATATATGAGTCACAGCTACTTTGCATTCAATGATGGCGTGTTATAGAGCTCTACGTGCTGATGTAGCGTAGCTCTACTTGAGTATTATAGTTGCACTTGAGTGTCGTAGCCCCTACTTGAATGGCGTGTGACTATGAGCTTCTTAAAAGATTTGTAATAATGACGTATGACAATTAATGCAACGGTCGAATCTGAATATTGACATGTGACATTATTCTATTGATTATTGTTTGTGATGATGTGATAGTCTATCATTTATCGAGCGATGAACAAGGAAGATGAGCGGGCGCTGCTTTAGTCTTTTGTTGAAGCTTAGACGTGTACAAGCGCACTTCTTCAGACATTCCGTCTTATGAAGTTCAGACTACGTATGCTCGCGCACTTCTTCAGACTACCCGTCTGATAGAAGTTTAGACTTCGTCTGCTCGCGCACTTCTTCAGACTACCCGTTTGATAGAAGTTCAAACTACGTCTACTCGCACACTTCTTTAGATTACCTATCTGATAGAAGTTCAGACTCCGTCTGCTCACACACTTCTTTAGACATCCTGTCTTATAAATTTCAGACTACGTCTGCTCACGCACTTCTTCAGACTACCCGTCTGATAGAAGTTCAGACTTCGTCTGCTCTCGCACTTCTATAGACAACCTGTCTCATAGAAGTTCAGACTACGTCTACTCGCGCACTTCTTCAGACTACTCGTCTAACAGAATTTCAGACTACGTCTACTCGCGCACTTCTTCAGACTACCTATCTGATAGAAGTTCAGACTACGTCTCCTCGCGCACTTCTTCAGACTAACCGTCTAATAAAAGTTCAGACTCCGTTTACTCGCGCACTTCTTCAGACTACCCGTCAGATAGAAGTTCAGACTCTGTCTACTTGCACTTGCTTCAGACTGCATCTGAAGACATGCGTCTTATGAGTTGTACCTACATAACGACAAATTACACATCTTAGTTCTTGTTCGGACTACAACTTAGTTTTGTTCGAACTACATCATTAAAACTATGTCGTATTGAATTAAACTTATTCGCCTAATGTATATTTTAACAATACAAGTTCAATTTTATAACAAACTAATCTATATATATATATATATATATATATATAATGATGCTTAATTTTAAAGTGTCTGGATTGTCGTGTCAATAGTTGTAATTAATTTGGATATATATGTGAGAGAAAATGGATATTTGAGTCAGATTGTGGGTTGACCCATCCATAACTTTAAAATGGTTATATATATATATATGCTAAATTTCAAAATATATAGATTGTTGGGTCGAGAGATTTGGTTAATTTGGATATATATATATATATATATATATATATATATATATATATATATATATATATATATATATATATATATATATATGTGTGTGTGTGATACTTGAATCGCATTGTGAGTTGACCAGTCCATAACATTAAAATGGTTAAAAATAAAATTAAAAATCTATATGTATATTACGAACTTGCAACCTAAAAAAATATAATATTTTAACCAACTAGGCTAATAAGACTTTATATTTTAAATTTAACACCAAATTTGATAAACGTG
This sequence comes from Impatiens glandulifera, assembly GCF_907164915.1. Taxonomy (NCBI): domain Eukaryota; kingdom Viridiplantae; phylum Streptophyta; class Magnoliopsida; order Ericales; family Balsaminaceae; genus Impatiens; species Impatiens glandulifera. The sequence continues at coordinate 11,393,699 of NC_061870.1, forward strand.
GGACATTCTTAACAATATAAGTTCAACTTTTTAACTAACTAATTTATATATATAATGATGCTTAATTTTAAAGTACTTAATTATCGGGTCGAGAGTAGTGATTAATTTGGATATACATGTGAAAGTAAATGGATATTTGGGTCAAATTATAGGTTGATCCGACCATAAACTTAAAACGGTTAAAAATAAAATTAAAAATGATATATGTATTTTCGAACTTGCAACCTAACAAAACAAGTATCACTATTTAACCAACTAGGCTAATAAGACATTATATTTTCAATTTAACATCAAATTTGATAAACGCGGGACATTCTTAACAATATAATTTCAACTTTTTAAATAACTAATTTATATATATATAATGATGTTTAATTTCAATGTCCGAATTGTCAGGTCGAAAATTGTGGTTAATTTGAATATATATATATAAGAGTAAATGGATATTTGGGTCGGATTGTGATTTGACCCGCCCATAAACTTAAAACGATTAAAAAAATTTAAAAATGTTATATGCATGTTTCGAACTTATAACCTAATAAAAAAAGTACAACATTTAAGCAACTAAGCTAATAATACTTGATATTTTAAATTTAACACAAAATTTGATAAACGCGGGACATTCTTAACAATATAAGTTCAAATGTTTAACTAACTAATATATATATATATAATTATGTTTAATTTCAAAGTGTCTGAATTGCTGGGTAGAGAGATTTGGTTAATTTGAATATATAAGTTAGAGTAATGGATACTTGGGTCAGATTATGGGTTGACCCGCCCATAAACTTAAAAACAGTTAAAAATAAAATTAAAAATAATATATGTATGTTTCGAACTTGTAACCTAACAAAACAAGTACAACCCTTAACCAATTAGGCTAATAAAACTTTATATTTTAAATTCAACAACAAATATGATGAACGCGGGACATTCTTAACAATTTAAGTTCAACTTTTTAACTAACTAATCTATCTATATATATATATATATAATGATGCTTAATTTTCAAAGCATATAGATTGTCGGGTTGAGAGTTATGAATAATTTGTATATATATGTGAGAGTAAATGGATACTTAGGTCGGATTGTGGGTTGAAATGCCTATAAACTTAAAACGATTAAAAACAAAATTAAAATTGATATATGTATGTTTCAAACTTTGCAACATAACAAAACAAGTACATCCCTATAACCAACTAGGCTAATAAGACTTTATATTTTACATTTAACACCAAATTTGATGAACGTGAGACATTCTTAATAATATAAGTTAACTAACTAATATATATATATATATATATATATATATTATATTAATGATGCTTAATTTCAAAATGTATGAATTATCGGGTTGAGAGTTATGGTTAATTTGGATATATATATATATAATATATATATAAGAGTAACTAGATACTTGGGTCGGATTGTGGGTTGACATGCCTATAAACTTAAAACGGTTAAAAATAATATTAAAAATGTTATAGGTATGTTTCGAAATTGCAACCTAATAAAACAAATACAATTTTTTAACAAATTGTGATTGAAATGTGGTTTGCTGAGAAATAACATGCCGGTAATAACTAAAATTAGTTACAAATATGAATCAAATATTTGATTGCCTTAAGTGTGATGTCACGATGCTAAATGTTAAAAAATATGAATCAAATATTTGATTGACCAAAATGAAAGTGTACAGTCATGAGATGAAAGGTTCATTGGGAAAAAATATGTGATGAGATATGTGAAAAGATAAATTATTTTACTGAAGTGAATAAAATGTGGAAAGAAAGTGTTCTATTTTTTATTTTAATATATTATTCAAATTTATTAAGAATTTTAAAAACTGAATATATATTATTATAATTTTTTATTAAATTTATTTTTTTATGTTTTTATTTGTTTGTATTGCATAGAAATTTTATGTTTATACCTCATTTTTCTTTAACGTGTGATATTAGATTCATAGAATTTTAGACTTATTATTAATAATTAATTATAATATAGTAATTTTTATACTTATTATAACTTATAGTTGATAAAAATAGGTGAATGTTTTTTAAATATTGTATCAATTATTTGCTTTTAAAATATTCAGTGTAATTTGTTTGTAATTTGTTTAGTAACCGCCTTGAAATTTTGGATTTATGCCAAAAAAAAATTATTTTTTTTATTTGATTATATATATTTTAGTTTATATCGAATAAATATAATAGTTATGTATTATAGTTAAAACATATTAATTTAATTTAATTTAATTGGTTAAGATTTAAACTTTAATTTAATATCATTTTAAAAGAAAAAAATATTGGTGTCTGTGGGGAGGGTTGGCCATATGGCACCGTTATCAATATTTGAGGGTTCCCTACTTGTTGAAGAAGTATTTGAACCTAAACACTAACGTGATCAAAACACGTTACTTTTACAATGATTTTCTATGATTATCTAGTTACAAATAGTAATAGTGCGGTTACCAAGGGTTAGAACTAGAGTTTTGTAAATGTTTAATAAACATTCACAAAAGACTTTTCAAGGTTGTCTAACCGATAGTCTTTCCCCATAATGAGTGATATGTTTTTTCAGTGGTGCTTGTCGACTTTTCTGTAAAAAAACCTTTACAACTCATTTTTACTATATTTGACTTATTTATTTGATAATAACAAGATATTATCATTTTTACTCAAAATCAAAACTTTTCATAAATTTATTGGTAACTACTTAGTTGAGGTTTGATGTCAAATATTTGCATTATGGATCTATTTAAAAAGCTTATATTAATATAGTTTTTGACGGATTTGTGTAGCATAATTTAATTATGCACGATGCTATCTCACTAGCTGACATGCATTGTGACGACTTAACTATTGTATTGCCTTAGTTATATTAAAAAAATAATCTAGTTTAACAAATATCCCACATCAATGAGTTATTTTCACTTAATAGATGTAAATTATTTTTTATTTTTAAATAATTAAACTATTATATGTAACCAAACAATAAAAATAAAATTTCTTTAACATTTGGGCTAGTGGTAGATTTATGGGCTGTTTCTAGGATTGGTATGTCAATGGGCTTATGTCAGGGCCAGCTTATGTGTTTTATTTTTATTTTGCATTCATTTTATTTTTGTTTAACTTTTATGTTTTGTTTTATCTATTAATACACAAATAATATTTTTTTTTAATAATAAATAGACTTTTATTTAAAAAAAACATAATAAATTAAAAATTAATTCAATTTAAAAAGCATAATAAATTAAAAATTAATCATACGATAAGTTAAAAATTTGTTAAAACTCATATTTGTCTTTTAAATCTTAAATAAGGATGATAACTTTCAAATTCACAAAAGTTAAACTTGAAATCAATTTCTTTTATGTGATTATTTTAATATTATAATTTTTCTTCATAAATATAAAAGAAAAAAGCAGTAACATTTATATCCGTTGTAACAAATAGAAAATGCCAGCAGGTCTCTAGAAGCTTCTTTTGTCTCTTCATAAAAGATCACCAAATATGTCCACGTTAGCCCACAATAAAAAACTAACCGTTGCACATAGATTAATAATGTGAATTTTCACTTTGTTACGTGTCCAAACTTATCTGATTTGTACTTCCTCCAACCCATTAACAAAACAAGTACTTAAAACCCCCAAATTAGGATAGATTTCAAAGAAAAAGAAAAGAAAAGCAAAATGGAAGATCTTCTCTCCCACTTGAGCATCCTCTCAAGCCAGACCACCTTTCAAGACAATAACTTAGATCCCACCGTCACTGATGAACTGATGAAGTTGTTTGAGCTTGATGCCTACAAGTCATGGGCAGCAATGGAGCTTCGTAATGATGATCAGAGAGATGGTAAACAACCAGAGGAATCTATGATCCAATTAGCAGAAGATGATCATCAGGACCATCTGGATTCAGCTATGAAAGAGATGGAACAACTTGAGGGTGCAAGAGGTATGGAGAAATTCATGGATCCCATTGACGACTCTGCTAATTCTAAGTCAGAGATTAAAGGTGATAATCTGAGTCAGAACAAACCTTCTTCCAGTTCTGATACAGTTAGTCCTTGATGAAGCAATATGTTTCTATGTGCTCATTTTATTATGTTTTAGTTCCATCAATAATCAAAATGCATTGCTTTGACATCTAATAATATAATTTCTTTTCTATTTATCTGTCTAATAAAAGTATAAAACACCGATTAATTTTTAAATATTTCGGTTAGCTAGTTGAGTCTTGAGAATTTAGATAATAGTTTATCAAATTTGAGAATTTACCATAAAATTTGAGAGCATGCTTGATAAGTAGTTTTCTAGGATACTCAAGAATCCTATCCTCTCTAAAATGGAGAAATGAATCTCATTCAGAACGAAAACATTTTCTCTCTCATTATTTCAATTTTCTCTCATTATTTCAGTTTTCTCTCTCATCGTAATATCATATATATTTTATAATTATATTATATTTATTTTATAATTAACATAAATAAATAATTTCAATTATTTAAATAATATTAAGGATTCGTCTAAAATAAAATTTTAGTAATAGTTACAATAACTAATGATAATATAATTAATTATAAATATTATATATTAATAATAAAATTAAAATTAATTAATTAAAATATAAAAATATAAAACTAAAAATAAAATAAAAATTTTATATAAAAAAATATTTAAAAAGTTAAATATAAAATATTTTAATTATTATTAAAAAATTATACCAAGTTATAATATATTATTAAATAAAATATTATATTTAATTTAAATGGATTTATCTACTATTAATATATAATATTTGAAAGATGATGTCTTGTATTATTTATATTTAATAGATAATTATTTATTTATAATTAGTAAAAAAATTTAAACATTTAACATTTTTTTTATAAATTTTTATTTTTATTTTAAAAAAATATGATTAATATGAAAAATTATTAACGGTTATATTTTATTAAATTATGTCACTTAAATATTTTATATATTTTAAATAATTATGTTATAAAAATAATAATATTTAATATTTTTAATTTAATAAAAAAAAATTAATCATAATTTTAATAAAAAAAATTATATTTATAACTTTTCTCTTATACATCCAAACGTTGTTAATGAGAATAGAAATAATTAAAACTCTTAACCAAACACTACACTTTAATCAATAATACTCATTCTCATTCCACACATTTATCAATCACAGTCATATTCTCATTATTTTATTTGAACCAAACACAATTGAGTGATTACTTCAAATTCAAATAGTTTGCCATTCATAAATTTATCAAAATTAGAGTTTATTTTTATTTATAAAAATTAATTATTTGTAATTGAAAAAAAAAAAAGTTAACATATGAAAAAAGAAAAAAATATTACAAATAATACTGAGTATTTATTTGAAATGGTAAGAATTTCTTTTAAAAGAATATTAGTGATGTATTATTATTATTAATATAAAATTAATTTTAAAATAATAATAAATAAACGACATTAAAATCAATTTAATTAAAAAATCAATTATATAATAATATTTTTTTAAATATATTAATTGAAATAATTTAACTAATTTATAGGAAATGACAATTAATTGACTGAAAAAATTTAATATAATTTTTTTTTTTAATTTTCCTCTCTTATCACTCATCTTAATTAAATTATCAAATTGCCTAATAGATAATAATGATTTAAAATATAAAAAACAATTAAAAAAATAAATGTACTGATAAATAGACAATAACAGTAATTTACAAAAAATAGTTGAAGTATTCATTCTATGGCAAGATTAGATTACCATGAAATTTGTAAGCTTTGTACATATTTCTAAGATAAATTCTTTTAAACTTTATCCAGCTCAAAATAGAACATCACCTACATAAATGAACCTGACTACATGAAGATACACACCCATTACAAAAAAGAATTAACCATTAGCACTATAATATTGATCTATTAACAAAAAAAACAATTTCAGCAAATTGTCTTTAATTGTCGAAACCGGGCATTGCAAACTGAGATGCGAAATTCTCGACTTGGGTGCATAGCTCAATAAGATCTTTGTTGGTTTGAAGACCATGAAGAAAGGCTTTTTGATGTTTTCCATGTTCTCTCTGAACTGTACTTGTGATTTGAGCAGCTTTAAGGAGAAAAGCCGCAATCAACTCAAAATCGGCCTCCATACAACCTCTTGAAGTCATGGCTGAAGTACCTGAAACCAACAAAAACAAAAACGGGAATTACATGAGTAGAAAAATCAGAAAATTCTTCCTTCTACAAAGGAATTTTCCGACAATTGCTGACTTACCTATCCTCACACCTCCAGGCATGATAACACCATTATCGCCAAAAATAGCAACCTTGTTTAAAGTTATATGACAAGCCTCGCATACCTTCTCAAATGGCTTACCTGGAAACCAAAACAAAACAAAGATAAAATGTTATTATTTTACTTATTTTTCTCATTTGGATGGCGATTAATAAACAAAATCCTAAGTGTTATCAAATAGGGCCAATGTTTCTCAACTTTGCATGACACATGGACAGAGTTTCTATACCAAATCAGGATAAAAAAACAAAAGTTGTTTGATGTGAATCCAATCAACCCATCAATATCTCCATCAAAACATAATATTAAAACCCATTCTTTTATCATTTTTAAAATATCAAATATTAAGAGTATTAATATTTGATATAATACTAAAATTAACTTATTTTTCCTGTGTGGTTTTCTAGTTTATAGTGATTCTCAATTTAAAAAATATGAAGTGTATTAGTCTTTTTGACCCAAATAATTTACTTTCATCAATCAAGGTTATTTTCAAATAATCTTAACTATTTCCAAATAACCTCACCACATCAAACAAGCCCAAGGTTATGGTCATTCTTACCCACACATTGACCCCATATAAGAAACACTTGTAATTTCATTTTTTTTTTTTTGTATCAAGATGAGAAACTACCAATAAATTTATGAATTTCCAAACATAATCTGATCTAGATGCGTTTCTAGATTCAAAACTTTTGGTTTTGCATCCGGGTGTTTTCAAATGGGGCCATTTTCATTTGTATTATCTGTTTGATAATAATATTTTGTTAATTCTGAGAAGAACAATTGAAAGGGATGTTGCAATAACTGGTTTAGTAAACCAACTAATTATTTTTTGTTTCTAAGCAACAAAGCTAGACTCTACATGTGTTCTTCTTGGAGTGAATTGCATTTTTTTCAAACATTTTTTCTGAAATAAGTAGTCCATGTTATGCAATTGTAAACAAGTATGCTCAAGTTCTAGGGTAGTGATAATGTCATGCAAATAAGAAGTTTCAGCCAAGTAAAATGGAAATTGAGAAAAACAAACGAATAAATACCTGCCAATCCAAGAGATCTTAGATCCCAAAGCAACAAATGATTATCCGTTCCACCTGTTACTAATCTGCAATTTCTCCTTAAAAGAGCAGATGCTAAAGCTTGAGCATTTTTCTTCACCTGCTGCATATATGCCTTATAATCAGGAGTTACGACTTGTTTCAAAGCTACAGCAAGAGCAGCAATATGATTATTATGTGGTCCTCCTTGCATTGCTGGGAAAACCGCAAAGTTTATCTTCTCCTCAAACTCGTATCTTTCACTACTACCACCATCATCTTGGTTCAAATTCATACCTCCCCTCTTTCTTGATTTTGGACCCTTTCTATAAAATATTATGCCTCCTCTTGGACCACGAAGACTTTTATGAGTTGTTGATGTAACTATATCACAATAGTCAAACGGGCTTATGCATTCCTACATAACAATAAAAAAATCAATTACAATACAATTCTTCTTAGATAATGAAAGAAAATTCAATTATAAATATCAAGCTCTTGTAGCTCAGTTGGTTAGAGCACCCGTTTAGTAAGCGGGAGGTCTTGAGTTCAACTCTCAACAAGAGCATCTAATTTTTACTTTTTAACTTTCCTTTTTCTCATCACCAAATTTCAATCCAAATGCTTTTAAGTGGGAATTGATGAACAATGCTATAATTCATCATTTAACTTCTTAGTATACAAATTTATCCCAAAAATTGATCATCATTATTTGGTAAGTCATCCCCTAATCAGTTCTCAACAAGAGCATTCATAAAGTTAAGACTTTTTAACTTTCTTTTTCCTCAGCACCAAATTTCAATCCAGATGCTTTTAAGTGGGAATTGATGAACAATGCTATAATTCATCATTTAACTTCTTAGTATACAAATTTATCCCAAAAATTGATCATCATTATTTGGTAAGTTATCTCCTAATCAGTTCCCATTCCATCCTAGTGAAGAAGTAAACCAAGATAAAAAAGTAAACCAACATAAAAAGTAAACATCCCAAAAATTGATCATCATTATTTTGTAAGTCATCCCCTAGTCATTTCTCATTCCATCCTAGTGAATAAGTAAACCAATATAAAAAGTAAACATTGCAGAACTGTAAGCCCAAGTCCACCAGCCCTAAAACAGTACTTAAGAGGTAAACTATAGCCAAATAACATCCCACTTATAATCTAAAGTCTCACAACAAAAAGCTAGAAAATTGGTTCACAGACAAACAAGAGGCAACCAAATAAAAAAGAAAGAGATATAATCATTCAAGCTAAAAATATAAGTTAATTCAAACATAGCAATTTACCTTTGCAGCAACAAGACCACTAATTTGAGCCATATCACACAATAAGATTGCTCCACACTTATCTGCAATCTGTCTAAACCTAGCATAATCTAATTCCCGAGGATATGAACTTCCCCCACAAATAAGTATCTTGGGACGAAAATCAACTGCCTTGTCCTCCAATTTATCATAATCTATCAATCCAGTTTGGGGATTCACTTTGTATGGAAGGCTCTCAAAGAAAATGGAAGCCCCAGAGACCTTCCTCCCATTTGGTGTATAATAACCATGGCTAGTGTTCCCACCAGAAGGAGTATCCAATCCCATTATTCGGTCTCCTGGCAATAGTAAACCTGTATATACTGCAAAATTTGCAGATGTACAAGAATATGGTTGAACATTAACTCCCCAGTTCTCGGAATCAAGATTGAAAGCAGCCAATGCACGCTTACAACATAAGTTTTCAATTTCGTCAATGAATTGATTACCACTGTAATACCTTGCTCCAGGCATTCCTTCAGAGTATTTATTTGTCAAGTGACTTCCAAGAGCTTCCATTACAGCTCTGCAAACGAAATTCTCGGAAGCAATCAATTCTATTCCCTTGAATTGTCTCTGCTTCTCCTTCTCCATGATTCCAAAAACATCGGGATCTGCAATCCGGAGAGATTGATTTCCCCAACCCTTGACCTGACTTTTTCTTTGTTCAGATCCTTGCATTGGATCAACAGAAGCCCGTTTAGATGAAGAGGAAGAAGATGAAGAAGAAGAAGACGATTCGGAGTTTCTCCTCCTCTTGAAGCACATTGATTGCCCTAAAATTCGAAACTCCTGCACATCCTTCTTCTCCTCATCATCATCACTGGTCTCTCTGTCTCCAATTAGGTTACCTTTGTTGTTATGCTGCTCCATAAGCTGCAATGGAGTTGACAGCATGGGATTAGAAATCCCACGGAAGGTGGAATTATCTATGATTGAGGAGTGGAAGCGGAAGCCTATAGAGAGATTGGATTGGGAGTGGCTAAAATCCATCAAAATGAAGACGGAAGTATGAAATCAAATACCTCGGAAAGAGGAACTTCAATGGCGAGAACTCAAGAGTAGTAACAGCCACAGCAGCAGTATTGGTACGCTGATTGCGCAGCTCTGTTCTTTATCTATATACAACCTCCCTTCAAGAAATGTATCTGAACTCAATATCCATACATGTACACTGGAGAGAGAGGAAGGTTCCCAAAGGAGACTAATTTTCGGAATGGGATTAGGGGATGAACCTGGACGTTTTCTTTTGTCCTTTTTTTTACTTTTGCTTTTTAGAATAAAAGACTTTAAGGCTAAAACTTTAATTAAAGGGGGTTTTTATTGGTTTTTCTTTGTAATTGACAATTGGGATTACTTGATAACATCATAGTAAAGAAATAATAATAATTTTGTGAATATTGATTAGAGTTTAGTGTAGAAATTAATAAAGTTGTCACCAAAGTTATAAATGATCGTGGTACTATCAACAAATAAGTTTATCGTGGGAGTTGATAAACTTACCACAGAAGTTACTAACAAGTAAAATATTGCTCTAAATTTGGAATCAAATAATGTTAGTGTTGTATTAATGGGTGATGATTTGATGATACAAGAAGAAAGTTATGTAAAAGCAACAAATTTATCATTGTTATGAATTTGTGGAATCGATGTTGTGTACCTATTGATGAATAAGGCTTTAGTCGGATCATGTATATATGACCGCGAGTACTTATCGAAAGATAAGGTTTTTTTTACCTAATGAAAGATAGAGTTTTGGCACCTATAGAGAGATAGGTTTTTTATTGGATTATGTATGTATGATCTTTGTTACCTATTGTCTAAATAGGGTTTTCGTACCTATCAAGAGATAGGGTTTTGATACTTATCGGAAGATAGAGTTTTGATTGGACCATTTGCGTATAATCTTTAGTCCCGATTGATAAATAAGGTTTTAGTTGGATCATGTATAAATGATCGCGAATACTTATTGAGAGATAAGGTTTTCGTACCTATTGAAAGATAGAATTTTGGTACCTATCGAGAGAGTGTTTGACAGGATAATATACGAATTATCGCAGGTACCTATTGATATATAAGGTTTTAGTTGGATCATGAATAAATGATCGCGGATACTTATCGACAGATAAGGTTTTGATACCTATTAATAAATAGGGTTTTGGTCAAATTATGTACGAATGATCGCGTATACTTAACAATAGATAAGGCTTTGGTACCTATCAAAATATAGGATTTTGGTTGGATCATGTATGAATGATCGCGAGTACCTATTGATAAATAGGGTTTTGGTTGGATCATGTATAAATGATCGCGAATAATTATCAACATATAAGGTTTTTTTTTGGGAAAACAACATATAAGGTTTTGATACCTACCAACATATAGGATTTTGGTCGGATCATGTATGAATGATCGCGGATACTTATCAACAGATAAAGTTTTAGTACCTATCAACATATATGGTTTGATCAGATCATTTATGAATGATCGCTAATACATATTAACAAAATAAGGTTTTGTACCCATCGAGAAATATGGCTTTGTACATATCGAGATATAGGTTTTTTGTGGATCATGTACGAATGATCTTTGATACATTTTGATAGAGTAGGGTTTTGTACCTATCAAGAGATAGGGTTTTGACAAATCATATATAAATAATCGTAGATACTCATCGACAGATAAAGTTTTGGACCTATCGAGTGATAGAGCTTTGTAAAATCGTGTAAAAGCGATGTATTGTACCTATCGAGAGATAGAGTTTTGGTGGAACACATATAAATGATCGCTATATTTATCCAAAGATAAGGTTTTGGTACCTATCGACATATAGGGTTTTATCGGATCATGTACAAATGATCGCGGATACTTATCAACAGATAAGGTTTTGATACTTATCGAGAGATAGGGTTTTGGCACCTATCGAGAGATAGGGTTTTTTGAATCTGATTTTCTTATTTAGATTTTGCAGTTACAGTCTCGGATTCTTTTTCCTTTAAGGGAATATTTCAACAGAATCTTTTTCCCTTTTTTTAAAATTGACATTCATAGCTAGTTGGAATTCGTTAGTCGACGGTTTTAAGCTTTATGAATATGCGACTAATTTCTTTGGATTAAGGGACGTTTTTCTAACTAGCATGTATCCCGTGCATTTGCACGAGTAATAATATAAAAAACCATGAAAAAAATATTACGGTAAAATTTTTATGGGCGGGTCAACCCACAATCCGACCCAAGTATCCATTTACTCTCACTTATATCCAAATTAACCACGGCTATCGACCCGGCAATCCGGACACTTTAAAAATTAAGCAGCATTATATATATATATATATATGTTAGGATCTAGGTAGCCGCTGGAGGACCGGGGGTTGGACCGGTTAGCGGTTCTCACTCCAAGGGTGGTGGTTAATCCGGTTAGAGATTAAAACCGGGGTTTCAATACTACACAACCTGTCACAAACCCTTGAACTAGGTTCAAGCGCGGAAGAGGTTTGCTTTCAGGTTGAAGCAGCACACTTGTTTGATGGACAAGGCCGGTTTCGGATGATGGAGATTTGAAGAATGGTGGGTCGGTTTCGGTAATCTGGAAATTCGGTATGGTTAGTATAGAGTCGGTTTAGAGCGGCGTAGTTAAGTTAATCGGTTAGACAGTTGAGCCGGCAGAAAGTAAATAACAAGACAGATTTTATGGATGTTCGGAGATAAAACTCCTACGTCACCCCTTCCTCTCGAAACCGCGAGAAGGATATTCACTAAGGAATACAAGTTACAATCCGATCGAGACTTATTTCTGCTCGATAACACTCTTACAATTTACACCGAAATTGTAAAACACACTTTAACTTTTGCACTTAGGCTTTCTTAGAATAACACAATCTTATCACTTGTAGTAAATGCTCTTAGCGTTTCACTTATCTCACTGAGTGTCCCACATTTACTCTTCTTCAACTGCCCCTTTTATAGGTGAAATATGCCAACGGTCATATTTCACTGCCTTGAATCTGATTGGCTGAGCAGAGGTGCAGTGATTCAGTGTTTCAGAGATTCAGACCTGCGGTCGTTTCCTCAGACCTGATGGTCAACCTCAGACCTGGTATTCTGTCTCAGACCTGCCGGTCTGTTCTTCCGGTATGTAAGACAAGCCTGTCGGGTTTGTATTTTACTTGATGTAGGCACTGTCTGTTGGACAGTTGTCTGTACTTGGAAGATCTTCTTTCTGGCTTATCCCGAAGTGGAAGGATCCGGTAGTACTGTCTTCTGCAGCCTACAGTCTTTCCTCAGACTTGCATGGATATGGAAGTATTCAGTCTGTTCCTTTGGTATCATTCTCAATAGATACCCGAATTGTCTTCTTGTACTGGTCGGCCGCTTGACTTAGCCGAGTGGCTTTTGGTATGAGTGATGTAACCGAACTTCTTTCGGTTATTTCTCTGCCTTGTGGATGATCGGCTGTTTGATGATTCCGGTTTTAAGCTTTGGCCGATCCTTTATTTGTGCGGTCACGTTCCGAATACTCTTGGTCAGTTTTTCTAGCTTGACCGGTTAGTTTTCTTTAGCCGGTTCCGGTTCGGTTCCTTGTTCCTGCATGGAAAGTTTATTTAAGTTAGGTATGTTTGAACCAGTCTGATTTATCTAACAATTTCTCCCTTTTTGATTATTTTATTTAAAATTATCAAAATCATGTAAGTTTGCAACCGTAGGCCGGTTGTTTTGTTTGGCCGGATTTTTGAAACTGACTTAGGAGAATTTTTCGAAAAAAAATTTTGAGAAAAATTTTGGAAGAGTCTTTATCTTTTATCTCATCAATTTCTCCCTTTTTGATTATTTTATTTAAAATTATCAAAACAAAGTAGAAATGCAAGAGATGGCCGGTTTCAAAAATAACTTTATATATAGATAACCGAAAGAGACAAAATATATAAAAACACTAAGGCAATAATAAAGGAAAGATATTCCCTATTCAGAGTCCGATAAGTCATATATGCTCTTTTTCTTCTTCGGTTGTTGTTGACTGGTCGGTTCGGAAGGTCGTCATTTTGTAGACCGGGACTGCAATTGTTCTTCGACTTCCTCTTCGACTTGGTCGGCCTGCTGCGATGTACTCGTGACGACCGTTTCAGTGATCTCATTGAGCAGCTCGGCTATTTGAACTTTCTTAGGGGCCTCCCTCTTTCGCTTTTTCGGCGCTGAGGCGGAGGCGGCCGCCTTTTTCTTCTTGTTTTCGGCTGCGAATTCTTCCAGCTTCCGTTTTTGCCTTTCCAACCGCTCAGCATCCTCCGCAGCTTGAGCGGCTGCTTTCTTTGTAAGTCCTGGGAAGATGGCCTCTGCCCTTTTAATCCGCGCGGCCTCCTCCTCCTCTTCGGTAAGTTGAGAAGAGCGCGGTGCCTCTTTCTCTTTGCCTGCTTCGGCATCCAGCGCATCCTGGACCCTTTTAGCCACTTGAGCATCAGCCGCTACAGCCGCGGCGTCCGCGTTCACCTTCACCCTTAGCAATTCGGCAACCTGTTCGGAAAGCGCCTTTAGTTCGGCCACAAGACCCACATTTGTCTTCTCGAGTTCGGAGACCCGTTCGAGTGTTGTACCCACCAGGTCATCACTCATCGATGTCAACCGTTGATCGGTTTCTCTCTCAAACCGGTCGAAGTCTCCCTTTAGCTCGGAGGTCAAATTCTCCAAAATTTCGGTTCGCTGAACGTATTTATTGCGCTGAGCCGCCTCTTCCTGCAGATCTTCACCGATTTCTAAGAACCGTTCCTGATTTCTTTCCAGAAGACTCCTTGTGGCGTCGGCGAACTGGAGGGCCGAACCAAATATTCTTTGTGATCTATCTTTGAACGGCTGAACCGCGGAGTCATCGAACTCTTGAATGCGGTTATCAACCAGTTCTGATGTGGAGGCTTCAAGCTTTTGAAGACGGTCCTCAACCCATTCTTTCGTGAAGTCTGAAGCGGGGACTTCCGGTTGTGGAGGAGGGGATTGCCCGGTGAGGTTGGGGTCGGCTCTTTCATCGGAATCTTTGGATGCCGCATTCTCCTGTGGAGGTGTTGGGCAGTGTTCCGGAAACGTATCGATCTGGGGAAGAGTATAGACCGGTATTTTCATCCGGCTGCATATGGCCTCTAGCCGTTCGATTTCTTGAGTAAGTTCCCCTTTGGCTTTTTCAAGCCTTGCTAACACCCGCGGCGCTACGGTGTCTTCCTGTTCCAACCCTTCGAGCTCCTCCGTAATTTTCTGGATGCGTGTTGTTAGCTTCCGTAGTTGGACCTTCGGTTTTAAGAGGCAGGTTCGGTATTGTACCTCTTGGAGTGTGTTGGAGTTTGTAAGGTTCATGAGCATGTCTTCTACCTCCTCCAATCTTTGGATGCACTCCTCGTCTGTGTGGCCCGGTAGAATTTCTCTATACGGTGTGCCGTACCGGTGATCGTGCCATTCCAGGTAGAGTTCTTCAATTGACTCGTCTCGTTTTTTGACGCCCTGAAGGAGTTTCTGAGATATCCTATCGGCCTCTGCTTCTTCGGCCTCCTCCTTCTCTTTGTCGCCGTCCTCATTACCGGCTTCTTTATCACCCTCTTCTCCACCCTCTTCTCCACCTTCGGTTGTCTCAGGGTTGGTGTTTGGTTCGGCATCATTGGGGCTCTGGGCCAGATTGTCGGCTTCATTGACCGTTCTATCATCCTCGGTCTTCTCCGTTTCGATTCTCTCAGAGAAGGAAGCCGACTCCTCATCTTCTGTTTGCTGCGGCGGTTCCGAGGAGGTTACTTTCTCCTTTCCTTTGCTTTCAGCCTTTGCTTTGGCTGGGGAAGCTTTCTTGGCGGCTTTCTTCTTTCGGCCTCCTGTGGAACTGGGGGCCGGCTGCTTCCTTTCTAGGAATTGCCTCGATCTGATGAGGCATCGTTCTGCGACAGCGACGCCGGGACCGATGTCGAGATTGAGGTGAAGGAAGATCTTACCTAGAGGAACGGCGTATCCCCACGACCGGTTTGAATCCGGTTTCACCATATCCATTAGGTTGCTGAACACCGCCTTTGCCCAGTTAACCTTTCGTCCCTCCAACAGACCGATCAGCATCTTGATTTTGTCTTTTGTGAGGTTGCTGAAGTTTCCTCCCCTCGCCAGAATCGCCCTTGCGAAGATGTCACATATTGGGATATACTCCGGCTTCAACGTTTGTTTGCTGCCGGATGCTTTGATCGGCTCTTTAGTTGCCGATAGAATCTTGCAAGCCGCCTCAAAGGTGTCCTGCTCTATTTCTGCCGTTGCATCCTGGCCGGTTGTCGGAAGACGTAGGCTCTCTGCCACCAATGCCTCGGTGAGCTCTATTTCAGAACCGCATACAGTCTCGGTGATTTTGTCGTTGGAGATGGTTGCGGTTTTGAAGAATTCTTCGACCTCATCTTTGTATATCACATGAGGACCGCCAAGGAAATATTCCAGACCGGTTTTGACTACCCGGTCAAGAACCTCCTTTGCCTCGGACGTACCATTCAGCCGGATTTCCTCGAAATCCACCTAAGATAGGAGTCTGAACAGAGCCGAATCACGTCCCATGTTAGAGAGTTTGAGAGAGTATGAGAGATAGCCGCTTCAGAAAGTGAGAGAGCTTAGAGAGAGAAAGCAGATTCGCGTGAGAATGAAATAAAGTGACCGAGAGTCCCTTTTATAGACGCGGTTTGGAAGCCCAACCGTCCCATCAATATTGGGCGGGAAGTTTCCCTCCAAATTGAAAGAGGCGGCAAACCGTGGGCGCCAAACCATGGGCGGGAGAGAATGGGCGCCAAACAAAGGGCGGTAAACAGAGGGGCGGTAATTTTGGGCGGGAGGTTTCCCTCCAAAGGTCTTTGCTTATGTCATTGATAACGCACTCTTCTTCTTGAAACCGATTGATGGTACGGTTTCTAAGTCTAACCGGTTATTTTGAGTGATCAGAGTGTTTGCAATTTATTTTGAGCAATTTTATGTGACCGAATAAGAACGCGGTTTGAAGAGGTTAACCGGTTACTTAGATGAATATTCAAAGAATTAGGAAGACACGGTCATTGAAACTGAAATGAGATTCAAAAATATTGCAGAAATAAAACCGACAGAAAATTCGGTATTGAGATAGGCATACATAAATAATGGAAAGTACAGCCTATGAAAAAGACATTCTAGAAATTCGGTCTATCACCGAATCCTTGTCTAGGATGTTTGAGGAAGAGACCGGTGTGCCCGGTCCGAACTCTGGCCGGTACCCAAGAATCAGCTTGCTGATATGCGGTGCATACCCGAGACCTCTTTTAGTTAGCACCATATTCTTGAGGTTTTCGAATATGACCGTTGACCAGTTGATGGTCGATTCGCAAAGGATGTGGGTCATAATGTTGTAGGTATTTCTAGAATACCGTTGATTCAGCGATTGACACAGAATTGAACGAGTCACGATTTCGAGAAGTAGTTGACCGTGACTAGCAAGCTGGGTTTTCGGCCCGTAGTGTTCCACCGGAGAAGGGGTGGCCGATAGGTATTGAGCGAGTTCAAATCCCGCAAGGTCCTCTATGGTCGGAAAGTCAGAGAATCCTTCAGTAGGTAGACCGAATAGTGAAGCAAATTCAGCTTCATCGATCCAGAATGTGTGGTCTCTGACGGTAGAGACGATATACTTGCCTCTGATGCAGGCGCTTCGAAAGAAGGCCTTGACATCTTCTAGGAGGATTGGACCGGCCTCTTCAAGAAAAGGTTGAAGACCGGTTTCAGTGAGAGAGTGAAACATTAACTTCTGTTCAGGATTTCCGTCTATCTCTCCCATGCAAGAGTCGAAGTCAATGCTTAAGAAGTTACCCAAAGTTCGGCTCGGCATGATTTCGGTGTTGAGAGAGATAGAATTCAAAGGATTTCAGAAGTATTTTAATGCTTTCGAATGTGGTGATTTGATTAGAGGATGGCTCCTTATATAGGATCGGTTTTGGAGGGAAGATCCAAGCATTGATTGTCAGTTTTGTTTTATTAAGGAAAAAAATCTTTACCTTTCCAAGGTGCATGGGGAAGCGGCAGATTGCGAGGCCCGAGGTAGTTGTTAGTTGGGAAGTAACCAGGTTAGTTAGATATTAAATGTTCAGGTGGTTGGGAATTATCTCATTAATTAGGGATGCACTTAAACATAATCGAGTTTAATTAGATGAGACCGAAAATAACATAGAACATGAATAACAATGAGGGGGAACATGAAATCAAACGAAACATAACTGAAACCGAAGGGATCACGGATGAAGCCGAAACGATCAAACATGAGTTGGATAAAGATACACCCGGTACATACTGCAAAACGACCGGGTGCAAGAAGGAGTGACTTAATGTGCGCGGGAAGGGGCTTCACGGGGGCGATTGAAGTTCCTCCTCCTCCAGGCTCTCTCAAACCGATCATAGAATGAGTCGGTTATTTCTCTGGTTAGCACCTGGGCTTGGTTCAAACCTTCGCCGGGACAGGTTGGGACACCAAGTTCCACGAGAAGGCTGCTTATTTGGGGAATGAGACCGACCGACCGGATGCCGACCATCCAGATGAGGACGTCGAATAGCACCCGGGACCAGTTGACCGGCGTACCGGTGACAATATCCGCCACCATGTTGAAGGTCGCGGCATAGTATGTGTTGGTGACATCCCTTCCAAAGATGCCCCTACCTATCACATCGTTGAGGAGCTGATATTCAGCCCTCGGGTGTGACTTAGCGTCGTGATTGTCGACAGGCTCATCCGACCGGGCAAGGGAGAGGGAGACCTCAGCTTTAATGTTGGCCGGTGGGTTGAGGTCTGTGAGCCCTTGCTTGGGCAGACTGAAGCACCGAGCGAAGTCCTGCTCGGTGAAATCGAAGATAATACCCCCAACCTTGGATTGAATGTGGGTATCAAAATGAGGGGTACCCCTGAATACTCTGGCATTATAGAAAAACTCCAGAATGGATTCAGGGTAGACAGTTTGCTTATCGTCCAGAAAATACTGAAGGCCAGTATCTTCCAGAGCCTTAATCATCCTATACACTTCATAGTGCTCGGTACTGGAGCAAGATTCAAAATCA